>NC_142500.1:8673537-8973537 GCF_965113065.1 Corylus avellana | reverse complement strand
ATTGGCATATTGTTATATTAGTTAGATATAATTAGTGGTGGATGTCAAAGCCCTACCTCTTATTATCATCACTTTAACAATCAATCTTTTTTTTTACTTAAGGAATTTATTTTTAAACATAAATTCAGCAATCCTCGTGGGAATGATCCTGTACTTGCACCTTATACTACCATGTTGATCTTGTGCACTTGCAGGTAAAATGTACAATTACTTACCTATTAATTTAGGTAGATTATTGCACAACAGTATATAGAGAAAAAGATGCTCATTTGGGAAGTTTAGACCTCCAAGCATGAAAATAAGTGGGGAGAGTCTCTAAAGAAGGTTGATTACCTCTCTTTGTTGATCCAAGAGGGATTGTTAGAAGCCATTGTTGATTTCCCCCTCTTGATGGTTGTAAAGCTTTCTTCCATACTTCACCATTGTTGCACCAAGTGGAGTTCCCAAAAAGCTTGAAGCTTTCCACCACTTTGGGTTGCTGATTAGCATGTTGCCTTGGCGTGTTGCCTTTGATATTCATCTACACAAGATCGTTGATTCGGTTGTTTGAAGAAAAAAGTCTATTGAAGGGTCAGTAAGGAAATGCACTCCGTGAAGACAATGACTTGGAGGATGAGATGGAGGCTTGCCGATCTTACAGAGTCTAGAACTTGCTAGAGGTTGTGAGTATCTCTATTGTTTGTAATATGATGGTCATATAGTGCTTTCCTGGGTTTGGCTGTCCTGTAGTGGTTTTTCCCTTTTGATTGGTTCAAAGGGTTTTCCACTTCGTCAACAAATCTTATGTTGTGGTTGTATGGATGTTCTTTAATGTTGTGTTGGTTTATTATTCGGCATAGCTATTTATCTTCCTTAGATTTATGCATTAGACTTGGTTGTGATGTTGTTTTAAATTCCGCAGTGCATGTTATATGTTTGATGAATGGCTTAGTTCCATATTTTGTTTATTTGGCAATTTGAGGGTAGAGCTCGATCCTTGCTGTTCTTTCAATGTTCAATCCTCATGTGTGCACTTTTGATCTTGTATTGGACTTTTGATCATAACTCTCGTTTGTTTTCTTTGAAGAAGTGCTCAATTTAGATTCAACATAAGTGCTTGACAAGCTTGGCTATTTAAATAATGCATATTAAACTAAAGATTAAATCATTACAAATAAAGACTAACTTAGTAAATTATAAATAAGGTCCAACTTAATATAAATAATGCATATTAAACTAGTAATTCAACCGAAGCTCTTACGATTCGCCGTGTAGTTGCCATAAGTGCTCGACAAGGTATGATTGGAGTTGAGAATGAGTTTCTCTGCCTCTAATACATAGATGATTATGAATAAAATCTGCAAGCATATCTAGTTGATCATGTGACATTGGCTTGGGAGGATTTCCATCGGGGTTGTTCGTAATCGAAGTCCAACGTGTCGTGTTCATCTCGTTCATCTTCAATGATCATGTTATGGAGAATTATACATGCTTTCATAATTTCTTTAAGGTCATAGACATTGAAAAGTTGTGCAAGCTAACGCACAATTGCAAATCGTGTTTGTAACACTCAGAATACACGCTCTTGTAACACTCTTGTGCGTAGTTTCTTTGAACGACTCTTGTTCTGCAACAAAATGTTTCTTCTTGGCTCCTAGTGATCCAATATTGGCAGTCAATCCAAACAACATTTGAAACTGTTAGAATATACAGAATCCAAACGAAATTAGGGTTTCAGGCCTCACACCATAATGAGTATAGCAACTATTCAACGAATATATAAGCATAGAAAGCAGCCCAATAACGTTCAAAAACATTAGAATATCTAAGCATAAAGCAGCCCAATAAAGTTCAAAAACATATATAAGCACAAAAAAGCAAACAATGGCCACATGCCTCTCTTCATGGTCAAACCCCAAAATCTAGGGCATTTTAAAAGGGGGCTTTTCGATTTACTCGTAACAACTAACTAAAAACACGAACTTTGCAAAAATCATACAACTTTTCATGCGAAATCAACATAACCCAAACTAAATTTAAACTCTACTCATGCGAAATCAACATCAATAAACTTATAGTATGAAAACCTAAAATTTTGGTGCGAAATATACCTTCATTGGCCGAAACAGTTTCAGATCTTGTTTGGATTAACTGCGAATATTGGATCAGTTTGGATTGATGCGTACATTGAAACCCTAATTTCGTTTTGGTTAGAACATTCGCGAGATTCTTGGCTTCAGTCAACTGAGGATAGCGACAACACTTAGGGCATTTGACTTCAATCCAAACGCATGGCGTTTCTATAATTAGATGGGTTAATGAGTCTTACGCGTGTCAACGATGGGTTAAGAAGTCTTTACAGTTTCCCATAAGATCATTTTAGGAAGGTCAAGTAAAAAAAGCTCACATGGACGGCATGTGATCGATTTTTTATCCAAATTGACGAGGCTGACTAACAGAGTAGCCACTTTAACACATGTTGAAATTTTATTGGGCTACTATAGTACCGTTTGAACATTATAAGATCATTTCGCAAACAAAAGTTAGTTTGGGGGGCCTTTTTTACATTTTTCTCAATTATCTTTGTTGATATTTGCACTAAGTTTAAAATAGAGTAGAGAGCTTGCTAAAAACTTATTTTTGTAAGTTTTTACAATTTTTTTTTCTTTAAAAAAAAAAATCAAATTTAAAGAATTTAATAGAACGTTCCAATAACCATTCCGTTTCAAAGCATTGATCTCCACTTGGTTACAAAAGGGCCTAATATCTTCCCCAAGGAAAAAAAGGAAAAAAAACAAGAAAAAGAACAAGAAAAAAAAATCGTCGCACGGCCAAAGAGAAAGGGAAAGAGGAAAGGGCGAGGGGGCTGCATTTCCTTAACCCGGGGACTTGTGTTGGCGGTCATTTTTCTCCGCCGGCACGCACAACAAATTAGAGTAGCATATGCTACGGAGCCAGCCAATATCCTGGGATAGCAAAATGGGAGATGGCAACTCCGGGAGCAACAGAACCCTTTCAGGCAACAACAACAACTCGAGCAACAAGCCGGAGTGGCTGCAGCAGTACGATCTGATTGGGAAGATCGGGGAGGGCACCTACGGGCTGGTGTTCTTGGCCAGGATCAAGTCCCCCACCACAAATCGCGGTAAGTCCATCGCCATCAAGAAATTCAAGCAGTCCAAGGACGGCGACGGCGTCTCACCCACCGCCATCCGGGAAATCATGGTCCTCTTTCTCCTCTGTTTGCTTCCAGATAATGTTTTCTTGTTTTTCACAATCAAATTGAACAAGAATCCAAAAAAAGAAACCCTGGGCATACTTTTCCTAATTTTCTCTTGGGCGAGTTGGTGCAGTTACTACGGGAGATTTCACATGAAAACGTTGTCAAGCTTGTGAATGTTCACATCAATCACGCCGACATGTCCCTATATCTGGCTTTCGATTACGCCGAGCATGACCTTTATGTGAGTGCAATTTTCTTTTAATTTTAGTTTCTCAAACTTGTTGTTCAAAGATTTTAGGGCAGAGGCACATATCTCGTAATGTGTAAAAAACCGTTGCTAATTTTAGGAACACATCGTTCTTTAAGTTTTTGGGCATTCCGGCTGCCAAAGCAACTGTTGCAATCGGATGCACTACCAAGCGCCGTGTCAAGTCTTTTACTGGGGTTTCTTTTCTAATGCCTATATTTAACTTTGAATGCAATAATTCAGTATTTCTTTCAGGTGGTGTTGTGAGGTTAAGAACTTATGCTATTCAGACGGAAGAATATATATATAGCCGTCAATTTCAAATATATGATAGTTTTATCTGCTTAAGAGAACCATTTATGATCATCATGTGACAGGAAATTATTAGACATCATAGGGACAAGGTTAACCATTCCATCAGTCAGTACACAGTTAAATCATTGCTCTGGCAACTGCTCAATGGGCTCAACTATCTCCACAGGTATGGTTTATTTCCGCAACACTGATGTTTAGTTCCGTTGCAGTGTCATCATTGTCTCTGAAAATGATGGAAATTGCTGCAGTAATTGGATCATACATCGAGATCTAAAGCCATCAAATATCTTGGTAGTGTTTCGACCACCTAATCCGACTGTTATCTGATGAAATACCTTTACTACCTTAAGTCTTTCTGTGAAAAATTTGTGCTTGTATGTGTGTGCATGCTGGGTGTGTGTTGTTGAACCTATAGATATGCTGCCAGGTTTACATGAATCTTTTGTCACCAGGTTATGGGTGAGGGAGAGGAGCAAGGAGTCGTAAAAATTGCTGATTTTGGACTTGCAAGAATATATCAAGCTCCCTTGAAGCCCTTATCTGACAATGGGGTAGGAGGCATCTTTTGTGTTCTTTAGCGCTATAGTGTCTGTATTTTCATGTATGACTCGTATTTATTTATATGATAAATTACATGAAAATGAACATTTAAGGCAGACCTCTGATACACACTCAAGATTTTATGAGGCTAATACACTTTCCGAAAATCAGATGGCTCAAAATTAGATGAATGAAATTTGATGCCAGTTTTTCCTCGGTCTATAAAAATAAAGAGGTTCATGGGAGAGAAATGCTAATAATATCCATTGAAAATACCCTAGCAAAACATGCAGTTTTGAGGAAAAAAGAACACCTGAACTCCTTCAATATCGCACCTACTACCAAAAGACTGAATTAAAGAAGGGATGGGATAGACATAGCCATCTCTCCCTCACCCTCCAGCTCAAACTCCACATCCTGATCCATTGTTTGACAATTTGGGGCTGTCCTTAATAATTTTCCTCTTTCATTCTTTTTGGTTAAACCTACAGAAATTATCAGAGGCTTCTTTTTGGATGGCTTTATAATTGCTGATTCATAGATTGATCTCCAACACATAGAGGATCAAGAATGGTTTTCGGTATCTCTGAAGTAAGTCTCTGCCCAAAAATGTATTGGGCCATTGAACTGTGCGATGACAAGAATCAATAAATTGGGCCTACCCCTTATTATATTGTTAGAATAAGCCATATCTAGTTTTTTTATGGTCACCATCAAGCCCTTGGATCTAGCAGCCTAACACATTTAAGAAGACATCTTGGAGAGATAGTTAGCTGAGACTAACAAAGTTTCATAGGAGGAATCTGCATCTATCATGTTCGACACATCCTCTTTTTGTGTGTGTGTTGTGGAATCTGAACTGCATGCAATTTATTGAAAGAAACCAGGCATTCCAATTCTAAATTGGGAAAATCAAACTTGAACTTTGTATAAAAATGTATGTCTCCCACCAAAGCTTCCTCATGTATGGGGCTAGTGAGGCTTCTTGGAGCAAGCCTCATGTGATGATTGTCTTATGGCATTTGAGAACTATGATTGTAAGTTACTTTTATCTAGTGTTTTGGTCTCAAGCAGATAATGCTCAAGGCAATGGATGCTTATTGAAGTTTTTAGCTTCTTAGAAACTTAGATTTATTGTTAGATGTTTTCCATGTTTTCAACTTCTTAAAACTCTCTCCTCCCTCTCTCTATCTCCTGTTGGCACGTGAGGGTGTATTCAGAGGCGCCTCACTTGTCCATTTTGGTTTCCATTCATCGGTGCCAATTCGGTCTCTTGGGGTTGTTAAGTTGGTGTTTAGTGGAATTTCCATTCGTCGGTGCCAGTTGGGTCTCTTGGGGTTGTTAAGTTGGTGTTTAGTGGAATCCAAAGTCTTTGAGTTGGCGGTGGGGGGCGGTTCTATGGGTTTAAGGATTAGTGAGAAATGTAGGTGTGTTATTCGTTCCATTTTTCTGGGAAGATCCGATAGTTGCTGGTTGTTAGACATTGTCGAGGAATTGTTGACAGTGAAGGGTTCCTTGGTCTTTTGGAAATACTCTAGGGCTGGCTTTCCTGTCAGCTTTGTTCCAATATGGACAAATGCTTCTTGGTGGTGGAGGAATATGGTGGAGGTAGAAGGAGGAGATTTATCTTAGTGTCGAAAGGAAGAATCAGCAAAGGCTGGAGGTCCTTTGCAGCGAAGTTGTGGGTCGCTGTCAAATACTCCCAATTGATTCAAGGTGGTATGGTTGCTGGTAGCAAAGGTGGTCACTCATCGACATTGGTTTACTCCACAATGGAGACGGGAGGGAAGACATTGTAGAGGTGCTGTTATCTACGGTGAAGGGTGGCCCTGGAAACCCATCAGCGTCAGAACTGAGGTCTTTGGCAAAGAAGTTGAAGTCCCTGGCAAAACCCCTAGTGCTGAAGGGTAGTTCCAAGATCCTTAAAAAGCTAACATTGAAAATGCTGGTGAAGATGTTGATGGGACAATGCGACTCTGAGGCCGTGTCTCGGAAAGGAAAACCTGTTGGTGAAAACAAATCAGGAAGGGACAAAGCACATTTTGGTGAATGACTTGATTATTGCTCCTTCAGAAACATGTTGCTATGTGTAAAAATGGACGTGATGAGGTGTCTATTGTGGTTGGACTTGGGTTTGAGCCCTTGTGGATGTGGTTTGTTGGGTTCAACGCCTAAGCCAAATTTAGTTGAAGTCCCAAGTGTGCCAAGGTCTAGACTAGCTTACTCAAATGATGGTGTGAGGCCTATTGCTCGTGACCCAAGAAAAGAAAAGGCCTCGATGGGCTTGAAGGGAGCACGACCCAAAGTTTCAATTAAACCCAAGTTAGGCTTGAATGGGGTGTGGCCCAGATTTACCTTTAAGCCCAAGTCTGGTATATGATTTAGGGTTGGGAATAGTCTAGCTTCCACTCCTGGTGATTCTACTTCTTTATGCACCTTAGCTGAACCGAATGCTGTGTTTCCACTGCTAACAACTGTCAGTGATTTTGGTCGTGGGTCAGTAGTGATAAGGCTACTTGTCTATTAGACTCTCTCAGCAGTTGCCGATGAGGCTTCTTGGCACGACAAGCTCATTGTGAGACAAGTGGGTTCAAGGGCTGGGTTTGTGTTAACAAACTCAAACCCACTTTTTCCAAGTCTCTTAGTAGCTGCTGGTTGGGGATGGTCAGCCTGGCCTCACTTCCTCTTAGGTAGTCTGTCCTTCTGGCCCTTGCTTTTCCTCGGTATAAGGGATGATTATAGGGGCTTTGGTTTCTCTTTTAAGTGCTTTGGTTGTGATGGATTTCAGTAGTGATGGGGGGAGACAGAGCGGTGGAGCTTTTCAATGGGGTGGATCCCCTCTCTCTATGCCCCACTAAGTTCATTTTCCTTTGCTGTTTTGGGGAATGCTAGTGGCTCAAGTTTTGAGTGCTCAGATTGGGTGGTGCAAAGAGCGAGGGAAATCCATCAGGTTGTAGGGGGTGTGTGGGTTTTGAGGAGCAATTCTTATCTATTCAAATTGCTATTGAAGTTGAAGCTAATTGTTGTCATTAGGGCTTGGCATCTAGTTCTAAACTAGGGAGCAAAGGTAATAAGGATTACGAAGATTAGAGTGGCCCATCAATGATGATTCATAAGGGGAAAGCTCAAGCTGTGGTAAGGGTTTTTTTAATGAAGCCTAAATTGATATCTTGGAATGGGAGAGGGTTGAATGATGGGGATAAATGTATGAGGGTGAGAAACTTATTTAAACAATGGAAGGTTGACATTGTTTGTTTCCATGAAACTAAGCTTGAAGTCAGCACTTGTAGTGTTGTACGCAGTTTGTGGGGTTGCCACCATGTGGATTGGTGATGTTTGGATTCTAGAGGGGCTTTAGGTGATGTTTTAATTATGTGGGCGTAGGAGGGCGGCGGAGAAAATCGATGAGTGTGTGAGGTAATTCTCCTTGGTTGTCATCTTTAGAAATGTTGATGATCATTTCATTTGGGCTTTTGCAGGCGTGTATGGCCCTAATTCTGACAGAAATAGAAGGCTCCTTTGGGATGAGTTGGCTAGTATGCTTAGTTGGTGGAATTTGCCTTGGTGCATTGGGGGTGATTTTAATGTTACCAGATTCTCTAGTGAGAGATCGGGGAAAGCTCATTTATGCCCAACGCTCTTGTTTCATTTTTGATCAAGGCCTGATGAACCTCTCTCGTTGGTGGAATTTTTACTTGGCCAAATAATTGGGATTCTCCCTCTTGGTCTAGAATTAATATATTCTTGGTCTCTACGGAGTGGGAAGCCTAGTTTTCTGGTGTGTCATAAAGAAGGTTTCCTACACTTTGCTCAAATCATTTCCCGATCCTCCTTGACTGTGGTGACTTTCATGGGCGTACTTGGTCCTTCAAATTTGAAAATATGTGGCTAAAGTTTGAGGGTTTTGTGGACAGGGTGGGACTCTTATCTTTTTCAAGGCTTTCCTAGCTTCATTTTGGCTAGCAAGCTCAAGGCTTTGAAAGTTGACGTAAAGAAATGGAAAGAGGAGATTTTTGCCAATAAAGGAAGGAAGCCGGAGATCTTGGTATCACCTCCCTAAGCTACATGTTCTGGTATCATTGAAGAAGGGAGGGCTTTAGGTGTTGAGGAGAATATGAAGAGGGCAGAATTTGTTAGCAATTTGGAAAGATTCATTCTCATGGAGGAAGTGAGTTGGAGGCAGAATTTTTTCACACAATGGCCAACTCTAATAGCAGGAGGGAGTAAGTATTGGATTGTGGGGCTTTCAGTGGAGGGAGTAAGTATTTTAAATTCGAGAATATGTGGTTAAAGTCTGAAGGCTTTGTTGCCAGGGTAAAATCTTGGTGGGGGTCTTATATGTTTGATGGCTTACCTAGTTTCATTTTAGCAAATAAGCTGCAAGCCCTCAAATTGGATCTGAAAAAATGGAATGAGGAGGTTTTTGGTGACATTGGAAGAAAAAAAAAAAAGGAATTATTGGAAGGTATTCAGGAGTTGGATGCTATGGCCGAGGCGAGGGGTCTTGATCAGGAGGATAAGATTAAAAAGGCTGACTTGTCGAAAGAATTGGAGAATACCTTGTTGTGCGAGGAAATTCATTGTCACCAGAAGTCGAGAGCATTGTGGTTGAAGGAGGGGGATAGAAACTCGCAGTTTTTTCATATGTTAGCCAATTCTCATCGTAGTTATAATTGAGTGGAAGCGCTTCGTATCAATGGTAGCTGGTCCTATAATCATGCGGAGATAAAAGAGCATATTGTGCAATTTTATCAAAGTTTATATTCTGAGCAAAGTTCTTGGAGACCTAGAATGGATAATCAAGCCTTTTCGTCCATTGATGTGGAGGAAAAAAAATGGTTAGAAAGAGACTTTGAGGAAAAGGAGGTGTGGAAGGTGGTGAGGTATGGAGGGGGACAAGGCTCTGGGTCCGGATGGCTTCACCATGGCTTTCTTTCAAGCTTGTTGGGCTGTGGTGAAGCATGATGTCATGGCTGTTTTTTCTGAATTCCATCGAAGATGCAAGTTGGTGACGAGCATGAATGCAACTTTTGTGTCCTTGGTTCCGAACAAGGTGGAGGCGGAGGCGATTAAGGATTTTTAGCCCATTAGCTTGGTGGGAGGTATGTATAAAATTCTATCTAAGGTTCTTGCTTCAAGGCTAAAAACTGTTATGGGAAAGATCATCTCCAAGTCTCAAAATGCTTTCATTGGTGTTCGTCAAATTTTAGACTCTGTGCTCATTGCAAATAAGGGTTTGGATAGTCGGCTAAAATTGGGGGCGACAGGTGTTTTATGCAAATTGGACTTGGAAAAGGCTTATGACCATGTTAATTGGGACTTCTTATTGTATTTACTGCACCGATGCGGTTTTGGAGAATGATGGAGGGCTTGGATAGAGTGGTGTATTTCGTCGGTTAGATTTTCCATTATGGTGAATGGAACTCTGGAGGGTTTCTTTAATAGCTCGAGGGGTATTCGGCTAGGGGATCCTTTCTCTCCATTACTCTTCGTGTTTGTTATGGAGGCTTTGAGTAGGATGGTGAATGCGACTGTTGATCAAGGTCTTTTGACTAGTTTCTCCATGGGGAAAGGGTCTTTTCAGATTTGGTGATTTCTCATTCTTTATTTGCTGATGATACCTTGATTTTCTGTGAGCCTAATCCCAAGCAAATCCGTTATGTGCGCCTTATCCTACTATGCTTTGAAGCTGTCTCAGGATTGAAAGTAAATCTTGGTAAGTCAGAAATTGTAGCTATTGGAGAGGTGGAAGACATTGGATCTCTAGCTAACATTCTTGGGTGTAGTGCTGCAGCTTTGCCTATGAGATACTTGTGCCTTCCGTTGGGGGCATCATACAAGGATACAACCATGTGGATTGGTGTGCTTGTTAAAATGGAATGTCAGATGGCAGGGTGGAAGAAGTTGTATCTTTCTAAGGGTGGGTGGTTAACGCTTATCAAGAGTACGTTGTCTAATCTTCCGACGTACTTCTTATCCCTCTTCCATGTTCCTATGAGTGTGGCCAGAAGAATTGAGAAAGTCCAAAGAGATTTCTTGTGGGGAGGTATGGGAGATGAGCCTAAATTGCATCTTGTTAATTGGAATCAAGTTTGTCGTCCCGTTCGGGATGGCGGTCTGGCATTCGAAATGTGCAAAAGTTCAACCAAGCTCTCTTGGGGAAATGGCTTTCGAGACATGCAACTGAGAATGAGGCTCTGTGGTACAAGGTTATTAGAGCTAAGTATAAAGACCAGGATGGTGGGTGGTTTGAAGGAGGCTTCAGGTCCTCATGGTGTGGGTCTGTGGAAGCATATTAGAAGAGGTTGGGATATTTTCCCAAAAGGTGTTCGGTTCGAGGTGGGGGTAGGGTCTAAAATTCGCTTTTGGCATGATATTTGGTGTGGTGATCAACCTTTGAAGCATGCTTTCCCGTCTCTGTTTAGTATTGTGAGATACAAAGAAGCCTAGGTGAAGGATAACTTTACTTGGAGAAACGGGAGTGTAGAGTGGAATGTCATCTTTGTTCGTTCCCTCCAGGATTGGGAAGTGGATGTGGTCTTATCTTTTTTTGATCAATTGTACTCTTGTGAGGTCTCTCATGGCAATAGGGACCGTATTCGTTGGTCCCATTCCAAAAGGAGCAGGTTCGAGGTGAAGTTATTCTACAAGGACTTAACCAAGTTAGATCACGAGGGGTTTCCATGGAAGAGTATCTGGCGCACCAAGGTGCCTACGTGTGTGGCTTTTTTCGGGTGGACTGTTGCTCTCGGTAAAATCTTGACTCATGATAATCTGCGTAAGAGGAATATTGTGGTTGTGGAGTGGTGTTGCATGTGTAAGAAGAATGGAGAGTCAGTCGATCGTTTACTTCTTCATTGCGAGGTTGCTAATGCTCTCTGGCACGCTATCTTTAGCTGGTTTAGGCTGAATTGGGTTATGCCTTGCAGGGTGGTGGATTTGTATGCTAGTTGGTGGACGAGAGGGCGATCCAACAGTGCGGTTGTGTAGAAGATGATTCCTTTATGTCTTATGTGGTGCTTATGGAGCGAAAGAAATGCCAGATGTTTTGAAGACTCCACTAGGACTTTGGAGGAACTCATCCATTTCTTCTTCTTTACTCTTTTCACTTGGACTGCTGCTTGGCTAGCTCCCTTAGTGATAAGCTTCTCTGATTTTCTCTCTCTTCTCTCCTTCTAGTTAGGCGTTCTCCTTTTATACTTCCCATGTAATTGGGTTGCGCTCTTCTACTCTTTTTTATATATATCATTACTTATCCAAAAAAAAGAAAAAAGAAAAAAAGAAGGAACACCATTGACTCTTTGTTGATTGATGGTAGTATTTCTACCAATTGATCGAAGATTAACGAGCAATTGGTCTAGTTTTATAAAATGTTTTTTATCAAGCGGTTGAGTTGGAGGCTTGTGGTGGACAGTCTTTCCTTTGATTCTATTGATGAGGGAGCGCCTAGTAGGTTAGAGAGATTTTGAGGAAAATGAGGCGTGGGAGATTGTGAAACCAATGAATGGTGATAAGGCATTGGGTCTTAATGGTTACTCTATTGCATTCATCTAAGCTTGGTGGAGTTGTTTTGAAAGAGGACATCATGCAGATCTTTCGTGAGTTCCATGCCAGTGGTAAGTTTGAGAGAAGCTTTGATGCTATGTTACCCTTCCCCCCCCATTCGTAAGATTCCAAGGGCTGTTGATCCCAAGGATTTTCGCCTGATTAGTCAAGTGGGTAGCATCTACAAGATGATTGCTAAGACTCTTGCAAACAAGCTTAAGATGGTGTTAGAGAAGATTATTTCTAAGTCACATAATGCATTCATTTGAGGTAGGCATATTCTAGATCCAATTCTTATTGCTAATGAATGCATTGATAGGAGATTGAGATCTGGAGAAACGAGAAAAAGCTTATGATCATGTTAATTGGGATTTCCTGTTGTACATGCTGGGAAGATGTGGGTTTTGGGGGAAATGGTGCTTATGGATAGCTCATTGTATTTCCATGGTGCGGTTCTCGGTTTTGGTAAATGACTCTCCCACAGGCTTCTTTAGCAGCTTTCGTGGCTTGAGGCAAGGGGATTGTTTATCTGCTTTTCTATTTGTCATAGTGATGGAGGCATTGGGTATGATGATTGCAGCTGCAGTGAGCGGCGGTTTGTTTTTTGGCTTATTTGTGGGACAAATAGTGATATCTCCCATTTTCTGTTTGCTAATGATACCTTACTTTTATGACTTATCAAAAAAAAATGATACCTTACTTTTATGTGGGGTTGACCCAAATCATTTACGCAATTTATGGAGTTTATTCTTATTATTTAAAGCTGTCTCAGATTTGAAGACGAACTTAGCCAAGTTGGAATTGGTTCTTGTGGGAAATATTGATAATGCGGCTGGGTTGGTTGGGCTTTTGGCTATGGGGTTGCGTCCTTGCCCTTGAAGTATCTTGGTCTTCTGTTGGGGGCTTCTTATAAGGCCAAGCATGTATGGAATAGTGTTATTGCGAAGATAGAACGTTGGTTGACTAGTTGAAAAATGTTGTATTTGTCTAAGGGTGGTAGGATTACCCTTAAAAGGAGCAGTCTATCCAACTTACCTACATACTTTATGCCCCTCTTTCCTCTCTCGACGAGTTTTGCAAACCGTATTGAGAAGCTCTAATGTGCTTTATTTGGGGTGGGCAAGTAGAAAAGTTCAAATATCACCTAATGAGTTGGCTCAAGGTTTGTATGCCGATCTCTGAGAGAGGGTTGAGGATTAGGAACTTGTTGAGGTTCTTTCATGCTCTCCTAGATAAATGGCTTTGACGCTATGAGCTTGAGAGAGATGATTGGCGGAGAGTGGTGGACTCTAAATATGGAAGCCCATGGGGAGGGTGCGTTTTAGTGAGCCCATCTGGGCAATGGGGTGGGTTTATGGAAGATTATTAGGAGGGGTTGGAGGAAGTTTTGTAGTCATTACTAGATTTGAGGTGGGAGATGGATCCAAGATTAGCTTCTGGCATTATCTTTGGTGTGGGGATACAACCCTTAAGTAAGTCTTTCCAATTTGATTTGGTATTGCTCAAATAAAGGATGCTTCTATTGTGACTCTTGTGGAATTTGAAAAGCCATTCAATGGAACGTGAGCTTTACTAGAGCAGCTCATGATTGGGAGGTGGAAGTCTTTACCTCGTTCTTTAGGGTGATGTATTTAGTGACAGTGAAACTGGAAGGAGAGAACAAGTTGTGGTGGGTCCCTTCCAAAAAGGTTTTGTTTGGTGTTAAATTTTCTACATGGGTTGCCATGATTGTGTCTGTTTCCCTTGAAAAAGTATTTGGCGGACTAAGGTTCCATTGGGGTGGCATTTTTTGTGTGGTTGGTGGCCGTAGGAAAGATCCTTACTATGGACATTCTCCGGAAGCAGCTATCATTGTGGTTGATAGGTGTTGCAAAAGGGATGGGGAGTTCGTGGACTATCTTCTTCTTCATTGTGAGGCTACTTATGCTAATTGAAATGTTTTTTTTTTTTTTAGTCAATTTGGGTTATTTTGGGTTATGTATAGATGAGTAGTTAATTTGTATGCTTGTTGGTAGACTGCTGGCAGCACTCGAAGTGTTGATGTGTGGAAGATGGTGTCTTCGTGTCTTTTGTGGTGTTTATGAAAGGAAATGAGTGATGGAAGTTTTGAGGATCGCGAGAGGACTTTGGAAGAAAATAAGTCTATTTTTTCAAAATTTTGTATTTTAGGATAACTGCTTATGTTTCTCCTGTGGTGACTAGTTACCATGATTTTCTTGTTCTTTTTGCCCTACTAGTTAGGTGGTTTCTCTTATATACTTTCTAAGTGTACATGGGGTGCCTTACGCTTTAAATGATATCTCGATTACTTATAAAAAAAATAAAAGAGATTTACTGTTATCACATTTCCATTTTTGGTCTGCCACTGGGTGTTGGCTTCTCACCAATTGCTCTATTGGATTGCTGAGCGGGGGCTGAGAGATATTCACATCTGCAAGATGTAGCTGTTTCTTCAGCACATGCAACTCGTGTACACAAGACTAGAAAGAATATTCCATAACTTTAGAACAAAGAAAGTGAGGATAGTTAGGAGTATCTTACTGCAAATATAAAAAATTTGGGCATTTTCAACTAAAGTGCTTTCTTTTTATTTGTAGTCTCTTGAAAATAGTATTTCTAAACCCTTCAGGGTGCTCTGGTTTCTGTTTGTAGTTGTACCAATCTACAATACATGCATTTTGGTGACCACTAAAATGAAGTGTTGCCCATGTCTTGATATTACTGTAATCAAAGTTGTTTTCTGATGTGTGAATGACATCTTCTTGCTTACAGTGCATTTGTCTCAGTATGTCAGTTGTATTTGATATGCTGAATACTTCGATTTTGAAGTCTTTGTGATTTACTGGGTTCTTGAACCTCTTCTTTTACCGGTGTTAGTATTTTACTTGTCCTGTGATATCTTGGGAACTTGAATATGCAAAGTTTGCCCCCTATCCCCATAGCCCCATTAAGCTGGTTATTTAAAAAATTATTTGCTTATGTTTTTCAGTTTTTATGATACTTTGGTTTCCTGCAAGTTGATTTGTTGATTATTACTTGCAGGTCGTCGTAACTATTTGGTATCGCGCACCTGAGTTGCTACTTGGGGCAAAGCACTACACAAGTGCCGTTGGTATCCTTGACACCATATTCTGCATTCTTCTATTTACAAGGGCACATAATAGATCCATGCATTTGTATGTTCAAACAAAGTTGCCAATATATATATATATATATATATATATATATATATATATATAACAAACCAATCTCTTTGAAAGTGTAAGGTGCCCCTAAATACATAAGACGTATACAAAAGGAAACCTGCTAGAAAAAGCAAAATGAATAAGGAAATCACTATAACTAATCGACAGAGGGGACACATAGGCCGATGCCCATAGATACAAAGTTTTATAGAATAAAAATAGAATTTCCCCCACAGTCCTCTCCATGTCCTCAAAGTTTCTATCATTCATTTTTCTTCATAAACACCAAAAGAGGCACGTCGGCACCATTTTTCACACCGCAACACTTCTTGGCCTATTAGAGGTTCATCATCAATCATACAAATCAACAACACATCTAGGCATGACCCAAGACATCCCAAATCGACTGAAAAGAGAACTCCAAATGGCGGACGCCACATCACAATGAAGAAGATGGTGATCAACGATGATGTGCTGCTTCCTTAGATTATCCAAGGTGAGGATTCTACCTAGAGCTGCCAACCACGCAAAAAAGGCCACCCTCAGGGGAGCTTGAGTCCGCCACACACTTTTCCAAGGAAAGCGACAACCTTCAGAACAAACTAGAGAACAATAGAAGGATATGACCTTGAATAGTCCTCGTTTGGATGGAACCCACCACAGCTGATCTTTGCTTTCTCTTCTCACTCTAAATGAATGCAACACCTGGAGAGAAGAAGCATAGACATCCACCTCCCAATCATGCGATGCTCTAACAACTCACATTCCATTGGTTGGAACCACCCAAAATCTCCAAATTATCTGCAACGGAGGCATCCTGCGCACTAGCAAGGCCATATAAATCAGGAAAAGCTACCTTTAGAGCCGCATCCCCACTCCATTGAACATGCCAAAAACTGATCCTGGTACTGTCCCCCACCTCAAATATAGAAAAGCTGAAAAATTTCTCCCAATGCCCTTCCATACCCCCACCCCTAAAGCTCCCAAAGGCTCAAGAGAACACCACCCTCCCCAAAAACTTTCATATTAAGAGTCCACCGCGACTCTCCACCAAACCTCTCTCTTGAGCCCATAACGCCACAACCATATATCTATAAGAGCGCGGCATTTGCTCTACTTTTGACACTAAAGGCTGTGTACTGCTTTATGCATATTGATTGTTCTCTCAAATTAAAGTTTTGCTAGGATGATACTTGTTTATTTTTGACATATTGCGTTGCTTTTCTTATGCATACTTACTCTAGAAAACGGTGGTTTAAACTAATGTTGGTTGCACAGCATAGTAGGTACTTTATTCTTTAATTTGAATTGGAAGGGAATTCTACTGCACAAGTTATTAAGATTGACAGGGAAGAAAGTCCAATCTTAATGGAAGAAATGATAGCTAATATATCATGAATGAAGTGAATGTTGAAAACGGCTCATGATGAATGCTGGTGTAATTTTTTGCCATATTGCACACCACTATATGATCGTATGTGAATTAAGAATGCAGTAAATCCTTAATATTGCAACTAGATATGTGGGCTGTTGGATGCATTTTTGCTGAGCTTTTGACTTTGAAGCCACTTTTTCAAGGTGCAGAAGTCAAGGCCCCACCAAATCCTTTCCAGGTTCAATGTTGTTTCTGATGTTATATCTCTTGAAAGTTTAGCTTTCGTAACTGACTTCCCATTTGCAAGATGTAATTTCGTACTCTGAACCATATACAATGGCATTTTAAATATTTTTATGTTTGTGCAGCTTGATCAACTTGACAAAATATTCAAGGTCTTAGGTAGTTTTCCTGCTTACTTTCTTGATGGATCCCTTTTTTTACTTTTATATGTTGCAAAGCTATATCACAGTTTAACGTTGTTGCATAAGGCCATCCCACACCTGAAAAGTGGCCAACACTGCCAAATCTTCCACATTGGCAACAAGATTTGCAGCATATACAAGGGCACAAGTAGTAAGTTTTTTTTTCTTCTTATTTTATCAAATCAGGTATCAAAAGTGAAATAGACGTTTGTGTGTGCATAGGCCAATGGTCTTTGGACCAAGTGGTATCTCCTCTAGTAAGGGGTGAAGGGTGAGGTTACGGGTTCAATCTCATGCTAGTGCAGGAGTTGTTATTTGTCTGTCAAAAAAAAAAAAATTATTTGCATATATCATATTATTGGACACTTCCTTGGGAGGCTTAATTTGTTTGTTTCTTATTGTTAATTTCTTTAATCTTTTTTTTTTTTTTTTTTTACAGTGACAATACTGGCCTTAATAGTGTCGTTCATCTCTCTACAAAAAGTCCTCCATATGACCTCCTATCTAAGATGCTTGAGTATGTGGTGCCTTCTAGCTTTCTATTTATTTGTTATCTTACTAGCTTACTACTATTTTGTTGTTGAAATCAGTCCTGTTTTCAATTTCCTTAATGTTTGAAAGACTCAATTGAGTCCCTGCGATCATGTTAATATGTCAACGTCACTATAAGCATCGACTGAGGTGATTGAATAGCAGAACCTTATCTACATGGCATATGCCACATCAGCCACATATAAAACAATCATCAATTCTTATTATTTCTTTAATGTTTTCATTATAATACGAATATAAAATATGATTGGTGTCAATGTAGTTTTCATGTTTTGTTTTTATTTTCTATTTATTTTTTTATAAGTAAATGCGATTCATTAAAACGCGCAAAAGGCGCAACCTAAGTAGACATACACTAGCACGCACCTTGATCTGCTATAGTGCCTTTGCCAACTCCCGCCAGACCTCTACTGCCTATCACTGCCCCCCACATGAGACTGTGATGCCTCTGGCAGCCACCATCTCAAAACTAAAATCTTACACCCAAAATCCTCTCTCTATCTCTCTCTCTCTTATATATATATATATATATATATATATATATATATCAATCGAGACCAATTTTTGCACAATGAGATTGAGGAAGCCATGATGGTCTCTAAAGGCACTGCTGCGTCAAGGACAAACAGGGAATAAATTCTCATCATGTCATTCTTAGCATTTTTTTTTCTTTAAATTTTTATTTAGACATTTCTGTGAAGTACTTCTAGGGGTGGCAATCAGATTGAGGTGCTCAGTTTGTACAAGTGAAACCTGTCTGTAATTGGTTGGGGGTTCCAGTTGTAATTCTTGCTATATTTCTTGCTGTAATTGATTGTGTGATGACTGTCTTTATATGCAGATATGATCCTCGGAAGCGTATAACTGCTCAACAAGCCCTAGAGCATGAGTATGATCTCCTCTCTCTCTCTCTCTCTCTCATTATTTACAGTTTTATGGCATTTCCCCCTGGCGCTCTTGGGGAAGCTGGGGTTGATTTCTCTCTCTCTCTCTCTGTCGAATTATTTACAGTTTTATGGCATTTCCCCCGCGCTCGCAGGGAAGCTGGGGTTGATTTCTCTTACTGTTTCATCGAGCCATTGTTTATCTGACCATAAAACATGGATACAGCATGACATCTGTTTTATTTTCATTTCTTGGTGGTGTCTGACAGAAACCAGAGAACATTCATTTTCTCCTCTAGAATTATTTACTGTTTTATGGTATGTCTCCCCGGCGCTTGCTGGGTAAGCTGGAATTGAATTCTCTTACTGTTTCATCGAGTCATTGTTCATCTGACCATAAAACATCAATCCAGCATGACATCTGTTTCATTTTCATTTCTTGGTGGTGTCTGACAGAAACCTGATGAGATTCTTCCTCTCTTTTTCTTCTTTTCCTTGGTGGTGTCAGAATTCTTGATGTGACCTGATTTTTTTTTTTTTTGGTGTCAAATAAAAAAAAAAAATAATTGATCTCTAGTCCCATAAACTCTGTGCCCATTATGGTGGAAAGACAGTAACCTATCTGACTCTGCATCTTCTTATTCCATGCTTACACAGACCGGAGATGGCCATGTGTATTATTAAGTGGGAAGTTCTGGAAATCCCTAGGTTGTGTAGTAGCTATTTTAGATTTTTGATCTTAAATACTGCTCAGGTAGTATATACATTCACCGGCTCTCAAGAAATTTATAGTCATAAAGCTTTTGGTTTTTTCCTCACATTATTAGATCATATGCTATCCTGACATGCTGAGTCAACATTTGTGAGACTCATGGTTGCATATGCGAATATCTATTTTGCTTCCCAGAGTTCGAAAGCCTTTATTGCATAAATACTTATAAGCAATTTCACATTGGTTGTTTATTTTTTGCAATTAGGTTTTGGTAGGACTCTTAATTTTGGGCCAGATATTGAGGTTTTGGACCTCAACTTGTTACACTCCCCTAGTTCATCAAATGATTTGTAGGCTTCATATTTCAGTACATGAATTTTGGCCCTTGACTGCCAATTTCCCTAGAAACTTCTTTTTCCATTTTTTTTTTTCCCTTACAACTGAACTGCTTACTTGGATAAAATAGTCTGGTTTAGGAAATTGCATCCTACTATTATAGGTTTGGCCGGCATTCTGACTCATCATTCAAGGCTTGCTATATGTTTTTTCTTTTTTGGGGGGTTGGGGTGGAGTTGGGTTTGAAAAGATACATATTTTCATAAGTTTACTAATTTGTCTCTCATTTTTTCTCATTATGCCATCTTCAGATGGTTTTCCCGCCTTTTTGTGCATGAAAGAACGTCTTTCTTCTTGGGGCTGTCTGAGTTTGACACCACATTTTGGTGTTGACACTTGCCTTTATTCGCTAAGTAATGCATTTGTATGTGTGGTAGAGAAAGCTTTACCACTTGTAGGACTCTAATCTTGATGTTGTATTTATCCTGATGAAGTGTCTAACATTATGACCTTTGATTGTGGGGCATAATTCAATATTTGTAAGCTTCTTATGAGCACTAAATCAACTGAACATTACTAGATGCCCAAAAGAAGATCATATAGTTGCATGTCGTTCTTGGATGGGAGAGTTGCAACTTGTTATAAGTTACTATATACCACTTTCTTAATGTCCTTTGTGTTTTGCTTTTCAGGTATTTTCGTATTGAACCTCTCCCAGGGCGGAAGTAAGGGTTTTTTTGTTTTAGAATTCTTTTTCGTTTTGGTCTTTATTTTCCTTTTTGCCTGAGAAGATAAAACAGTCAACTCAGCAGATGTGCATGAGTTGGACAAGCAAAACTTCTAGTAGAAGTAATGTTGAAGCATATAGCGCAAGTATATTTCCTTCATTTTGACGAGAAATATGTTATATCAATTTCAGTGCACTGGTAGGCCCATCTGTGGAGAAAGTTGTGAACTATCCTACTCGTCCAGTCGACACAACTACAGATTTTGAAGGGACAACTAGTCTTCAACCTTCACAACCGGTATATATGTGCATCTGTTTGTCTCTTATGTTTCTTCTCTGGATGATGTGTGCTTGCTCATTCTCTGATTCATTGGACTAGGTATCATCTGGAAATGCAGTTTCTGGGAGTATGCCTGGTACTCATGGAGGGACAATGAGATCTGTCCCTCGGCAGATGGCAGTAGGTGGCATGCAAAGGATGCAACCTCAGGGCATGCCAGCTTATAACCTAACATCTCAGGCAGGGATGGGCGTTGGAATGAATCCCAGTGGCATTCCGATGCAGCGGGGTGTTTCTGCCCAGACTCATCAGCAGCAGCAGCAGCAGGTTTATCGTGTTGACTCGTAGTCCTTTTGTTATCAAATGATTCCTATTTCTGATGCCCCATTTTTCTTAAGCAGTTGAGAAGGAAAGATCCGGCAATGGGGATGGCTGGATACCCTCCACAGCAGAAATCAAGGCGCATGTGACATAGTGTAACTCCTGAATTCCCTTCATTGATTGTACCTATGATTTCTTTTTGTGTGGGTTGGTACAACATATTTGCATGGTCAATGATGTTGTGTCTATGCAAAGTATAATCCCAAACCCCAGCCCTTTTCTTTCCTTCCGTGGGTCTTTTTTCTCAAAAGTGCATTGAAAGCTCGCCTTAAATCCTATACTGGTCAATTGTACTGTTATTTCAGATAAATGCTATGTTAGATAAATATCTATATATAATAAAATAAAATAAATGGTAAAGAAAACGTTCATATCCCGACAAATATTATTGTTGCCAATTATTTATTTTCTTAATGATATACATATAACATTACCATTTATATATTTATTTATTTTTAATTTGTTGGCTTATCATCATTAGCTGCTGAATCCTAAAATAAAGGAAGAGGGTGTTATTGACACTTTGTGTAGTAGCGTAGCAAACCATGAAATGTTGTTAGTTTATCATCCTTTATGAATAAGTGAATGAGTTGAAGAGATTTATTGTATGAAATGCATTTAGCTCGAATATGGTTCGGTGATGCAGGTGTACGAGGAAGTGAAGATTCATTTCTTTTCGGGATGCAAATGGCACAAACTACTCCGCCCTAGCTGGAGCGCATGGACGTGTTGCCATGTAACCAAGACAGCGACAGCACTATACTATCATTACTCTACTGTACATTTTGCTGTACCTGTATGTGCTCTTCTTTTAGAAAAACAAGAAAAAAGTAAAAAGCAAATGTCAAATTTCCATTAATTCAAAGAGGAATGGGTTACAATCTCCTAAGCGCTATCCTCTCTCTCTCTCTCTCTCTCTCTCTCTCTCTCTCTCTTTTCTAACTCATTGGGGAAGTTCCGGATGGAGGATGAATGTAGATGGTTGATAGATAAAAGTCACAAAATTCAAATCCAATCTGGTGCGTAAATTGATTATCTAAATAAAATTAACCTTTAAGATATATATGTATGAAGAAAATGAAGACTTAAATTTCTTGTGCTTGGGGCCTTGAAAGAATGATTTGTTGGAGGCTACTCAATTCATAGAATTAGGTGGGACCAAAAGGCACAGTAAATATTAGTTTGCAAATGATAGTTAAAAGGATATATATTGGGTTCAACAAATAAATTCTCTCATTTCAGGTTACCCAACGTGCTTTCACTAGAAAGGGCATGGGCGGATAGCATTTGAGTTTTCAGTTGATCCTGAAGCATAATAGATATGCAACGTCATTACTTTAGGCCCAACGGAGAACATGACGTTGGAATGGGAAATATTAACGAGGATCTTACTCCTTATCAACTGGGCCTGACGTACGTCCTCCTCTATAATAATATAAAGCTTGACCTAAAATGTTATTAGCGGTGTTCAATGCGTATCAAAAATCACAATTTCATATATATATATATATATATATATATATATATATATATATATATATATACATTCAATCATATTAAATTTTAAATTACAAAAAATGTCCTAACCAAGTCATGGTAGTGTCTTGACTAAGTCTTGGCAGGTCCAGACCGAGTTTGCAAAAATTATAAAAGAATAAAATAAAAAATTATATAGATTTAGATGTTAGTTAGGATCTAACGGAATTTGCAAAAATAATTAAACCTAAATATTTACAAATTTTTTTATTAAAAAATAGGTGTATTTTGGAAATTTTGATAAGATTTAACAAAAAATCCTAACGAGGGGGGAACATTGCAAAAAATTGAAAGTTCGATACTCTAAATTAAGAGTTTTTGAACTTTGGAGGGATGATTTCAAAACACATGAAGTTCAGGGGAGTTTTGTTAAGTTTTCCCAAAAATTTACATAAAAATTTGAGGTGGTAGTCCGATGAAGGCCCGATGATGGTTCATCGATGGTTCGGTGACGGATCAACAATGGCCCGGTGGTGGTCTGGTAGTGGACTGGTTGTAGCGAGCGGTGACCTGGTAGTGGTCCGGGTGTGGCTTGCTATGGCCCAATGATGGTCTAACAGTTGGTTAGGGTGGTCGATGGTAGGCCGATGATAATTCAAGAATGGTTCAATAGTGGCCGATGGTGGTCAAGCAATAAAAAGATTAAGCTTGGTCTTATTCGCACCCTTGTCTCTTCTCATTTGAAACTAGCTAATATATTCACTAAACCTCTTGGTTTTGTTCATTTTGTTCATTTTAATAGAACAAACTTAATATTTATCATCTTGAGGGGAGAGTATGGGACGAGACAATCAGGAGAGCAAAATTGGTATTAGTTAGTTAATACAGTTATTGCTGATTGGATGCTGAATTGTTAAATTAGTTATTGATTATGTTGTTATGCTGTTTTGACAGTTAACTATGTTATTGGTTTAGTTGGTTTTCTTGCTTAGTTTCATATGTATATATAGTGCTGGTACAGTTTCCGGTATGGTGGGCCCAAGGGTAAATGGCGGATTCTTTCTTGTTCACTTTCCTTTGATCCTCAAAACAAGAACACACATCAAGACGATGCACTAGGTGATGGTCAAGGCATTCCTCCTCCGATGCCTAAGTCAGTCACTGTTTGAGCTTAGTATAGTGTTTTGTTTAATATGAATCGTATACCTGTATCTGTAGCTTGTGAGCCCTTTTATGGCTAGGTCTCAGGGGGATGGTAATGATGATCGGGCAGAGGATCTGGGCGTAACGGATGGAGGAGTTAATGTTACGATTCCTTGATCGTTATGTTTGACAAGAGATCATTTTTGCCATTGATGTCATCCCGAGAATGGTGTGAGGCGGATATTGTGGTTGGTGTGATCTGGGGAATGGAGAATAAATGTCGATGGCATTTTAAGTGCGTGTCATAACTGACTTAACAAGTGTGCCACAATCGAGCTGTTAGTGTGATCAGCGCGTATCCTGCCCGCAACTGTCATATTCACATATTAAGTACACCATTGATTAAGCAAACCGAGTGAGCATGGTCTTCCGAGAGTGTGGGTTTCGCAGAGTGATGTCATTCCATGCTTTTGAAGCCGGGTTACCTCCTGGCAGGCCCACATGAAGGTGCTGGGCTTTTATCTGGGCAGATATGTGGGCCGAATTTGTCGAATATGAGGCTAGTGACTTTAGGGTAAAATATGGTGTAACATATAGTAAATAGTAAATGAATGAAGGTTATCACACCTGATAATATTTTTCTCTCTATTCTTCTTTTTTTCTTTACTTTGCAATTACATTAGAAATTATAATTGACACAACATTTGTGGGTGCCACGTTTTAAAGGGAAGCCGTGATGAACTTGGATGGGCAAAAGTTTAGCTAGGCTTTCGTAAGGGTGTTTCGGACCGCTTACCATCAAAGAAATAGACCTTAAACTTTTGAGAGTTGGAGGAGGGGAGTGAGTTTTTTGGTTATATACCCAATTATTTTAAAGAATTTCTTCAATAAAAGAATTTCATATAAACCATGTAAATTAAAAGGCTTTAAATTCGCTTTTGTTTTTTCTTCCACGAATATTTTCATCCAAATGAACCATTATATTGAGTCGTCTAGTTTGAAAAAGTTTTGGACGGGTATAGAAGGAGGCGGTGTCTTTATATCAACAATTACGGTGGTTCCAAAGTTTCAAGTTCCCACAAGCAGTCTTCTTTTTAAGATACGGGTCTACCACCGCCACTGGTGTTTATGATAAATACCATAAAACCCATTCGTGCTGCAGAGATCCACGGCAATACTTAAAAAAATGCCGGATCAGCAATTTTGAAACCCAAGGTCAAGAACGTTCCACGTCAACTTGACCGCTTTCTTTCTTTTTATTTTTATATTCCCTTTCTCCCAACGCAAGCTGCCAAATTTGTTCCAAAGTTTCAAAAGCTGTCGCCGGAAAGTCGATACCACCTCCATCCGGGTGCTCATGGTTTTGGGATGGCTTTCATCACAAACCACACACACACACACACACATATATATATATATATATATAAGAATCCAGTTGGTTTTGTGGGAACCGACCGACCGACCGACCTCCCCTCGGCATTTGGTAGATTATAAATTAAACCCAATGTGCCCGCATTTGGTACATAGCTAAAAAGCAGAAGCACCGATCCATGAGCATGAGCATTGGCAGTCCGGAGCTCCAAAGCTTCCCGACATTTGTTAAGCATTGGCTTGTCCAGCAAAACAAATATCTGGAGAAGCTTATTACCGTCTCCAAACACCACACGTCCACAGAAATTGACAAACGGTCCCTCATAAACGGAGTGATTGAGCACTACGAGCAATACTACGAGACCAAGTCGAGTTGCGTTAAGCAAGATGTACTGGGGATGCTTACACCCTCATGGACCAGCACGCTTGAGGACGCCTTTATGTGGATTGGCGGCTGGCGCCCCACCATGGCTTTCCATCTCTTTTACTCCAAGTCCGGCTTGCAACTAGACGGCCAACTCGCCAATCAGATTCGAGGGTTGGGTACTTGTGATTTGGGTGATCTCGCGCCGACTCAACTCACCCGGGTCGACGAGTTGCAGAGGATAACCATTAGGGAGGAGAGGGATATGACAGAGAAGATGGCCAAGATTCAGGAGACGGTGGCGGACGAGTCAATGGTTGAGTTGTCCCACACGGTGACCGAGCTGATCATCAGTGGTGGACCTGGTGGTGATGGTGATGGTGATGGGGTGGAGGAGCGAGTTGAGTTGGCTCTGGCGTTGAAGGAGGAGGTATTGGAGGAGATCTTGCTCAAGGCTGATAATCTGCGGCTGAGAACGCTCAAAGCTATTCTTGATGTCTTTACTCCAATCCAGGCCGTCCATTTCTTGATTGCTGCTGCAGAGTTGCACCTCAGGGTTCATGACTGGGGAATGGAGAAGGACGCGAGTCAAGTTCATGGTATTTGTCGGGCCTGATCAATTTCGAAATTAGCTAGCGTGGAAGCTGTAATTAAGGTGCTGGCTTAGCATCTAGCGTTAATTTGCCTTCTTAATTATTTTTCTTTTTTTTTTTTCTTTTTTTCTTTTTAATATAATTTGGGTTATAATCTAATTTTAAAGTTAAAAGAAGAATGATGCTGGTGTATCAGAGTAGTCGGAGGAAGATTCTCTACGATTTTAATGATATAGGAAATTTTTAAATTACGCAATTTTCATCATTTTTAAACCTTAAATTTTTTTTAAAATGCTACCTATTAAAAATATGATATGTTATATTTGAAAATTGACTATATTTTTATGGGTTTTTATTTTCTATATTGTAAAAAAAAATTAAAAAAAAATTAAAATCAAAGGCGACTATATAAAATTGAAGATAAGCCTTTCAAAAAGAAAATTATTTGTAGTTGTTTTGATAATATGTCATATTTTTAATAGATAGTATTTTTTTTTAAGCATTTTAATGCATAAAAATGATCTAACTTACATAATTTGACAGTCTAAATTTTTTTAAAAAAAAATTGTAAGAGATCCGGAGTAGTTGAGCTCACCATCTAAACACACTACATTGAGCCTTTTATGAGCATGAGAGCGAGAGATAATTCGCAAAAATAGTTGAAACTTAAAATGGATCTAAAATATATGTTTGTTGACAAGTACTTTTTTTTTTTTTTAAAAAAAATTAATTAAGGAAATGTTTACATGGGAGGATCTTTCCTGTTCCTGATCCGAAAAGAAGAAGTGAGTGATCCTAAAAATAAAAATGGGGTGGACTTCACAACAACATACCCAAAACAAACTAAAACAGTGCGATAATAATTATAAACGGTAAAAAATTGGTTAAACAAGTGACCCAGTTCTTTTAAGGGATTGCTGGGCGAGCGCTCGCACATGGACAAGGATAGTGCTCATGTGGTCCCAGGGCGAGTGTTCGGCCAGAGGAAGTTTTTAAAATTTTTGCTTCTAAAAAATCACAGGGGACTTAGGTTATTTGGAAAAGCTTCATGTCTTTTGGTTTAAGACTTTGTTTTTAGAAAACATTAACCAGTAAAGTAAAAAATATATAATTTTTAAAACGGGTATTTTGTCAAGGTATTATATGGGGGTATGTCCGAAGCGAAAATATTGTGGGCATAGTCGCAACTACTTGGAAGAATGTTCCAGCCGAAAGAAATGAAGGCCTTGATTGGATGGTCACGTTTTTGTTTTTGTTTTGAAATTGCAATTTCTTGATTTTTTAAAAAAATTTTGGTTGAGATTTCTGAAACTTCAAAACTTTGCATGTTGGACACAAAGTACAGTTCCGGTTTGAAAACCAGATTTTTTTGGTATTTACAAATTTTTGGTTGCCTTCAATGCAATTATTGGTCATTGATTCCACCAAAGTTCCATGCATAAACCGGAAATCAATGACCAATAATTGGCATTTAAGGAATCAGGTTGTCATAAAATGTTTACTAAAAATTGGAGTAAAAATCATTTTATAGTTTTGTGAATCTGCCACTACACGTACACTTAAGTCCCCTACAAGTACACTAGTAATTTTTTTTTTTTTTTTTTCCCAAAAATGTAAACTAACAAGTAATAAACACACAACAATGTGATACATCATACTATTCCCCTTCTTCTCCTCGGGCGTGCAGGGTGTTAGTCGTGCGTACTCATTTCTAACAAATTATGCATGCAACTTGTTATAATATAAACTACATTATCCAACACACGTCATTCAAACATAAGATAAAGTACATTATCCAAAACACAAGGTTTCTTAGCAAACTACGATCGACAAGCACACCATAATGGAAACGCAATGCCAACAAAAACATATTCAAGCAAAGAAGACCCACCAACAGTAGGAGTAATCCTAGGCAACATAATGCGCAAACAACCGAACCAAGACATCAACATATAGTTGTCTTTTGCCATTGTTTGCCCAATGTGCCATTGTTACCATGTACACCCACTTCTTCAACATCAGGAGATGGTGTTGATATATTTTCTAACAACTCATCTTCTCAATGTACTCGCTCTTGATGGGATGTGGGTGGCAACAAATTTTGTAGTAGCTCATCTTCCCAATGGAAACTAGCTAGATGATTTTGCAGTTGTAACGCCCCAATATTTGGACTAGCAAATATCGAAGTCGTGACGCTGCAACTTTAGAAAATACAATCTTACAACGGAGTATGTATATTTTTTTCTTTTTCTATGACCTAGGAATAACTTACACAACACAGTTGAGCTGACTGAAATACCTCGAGGTGATATATTATTAAATAAAATAGAAACATGGTTTTCATTACAACATATGTATACACTAGGTGTACCAAATATATGCCACAGACGGCACCTAAATTAACATAGTAATATCTATTAAGTTTACACACATCACCATACATAATAAAAGCGATTAACATAAATGAGACTTGCTCCATAGAGTAAGCATAAATCCTGCAGCAGATGGTCTATCAACCATCAAAACCAGTAAAATGACCATCGTCCTCACTTTCTATCCCTGCATCAAGATCTATGTAAAGATGACGTTATCATATTTACATAGGCAAACAAGTGAGTAATCTATTTTCCTAGATATAAAGACTAAAAAGACTAGTTTGAACAAATAAGATTAAAGACTAAAATATATAATAATGAATGAGTTGTGAATGCAGCGTAATGACAGATTAGTTTGTGTTTTATGATAATCTTTCTTCAGACCTCTTCTCATGAGCTCTCAGCCCGTTTACGTCCGTTATGTCCCTCACACTTTAGAGGTTTACCTGTTTGGTCCTGGCAACTACACCGCCCCAGCTTAGTTATATATTAGGCCTGTTGGACGGTTATATACCCCCATCCACTGAGATACCGACAGTTCCTCGCGGCAATCCACCCAGCTTGTTCTTAAGGTGGCTATCTTATCAGCCCATTTTATTAGACACGTTATGCAGCAATTGTATTGTAAAAATTATATCAATAAGACAAAATAATAATTCCTATAACAATAAAACAAAGCTAGTACTCAGTAAGTATATCCATACTTACTCTCCTTAGTGTAGTATTCTGCTCCACTTCTGCATATAATACATACATACAAACAATACTTAGTTCATTCTCCAATAATATCATTGTTTCAAGACCCTCATCTTTTTATATTTATTTATTATCCGTCACTTCATCTTTACTTACTCATTTTATTATATTAATCTAAGATAGTTACTTATAACTAGCTTTATGCCTGAATTCATTTTTGGTGACGAGGCTAATGGCCAGTATCACTAAATACAAACAAGTATTATAAATAATATATATAAAACATGACTCATATTTTGGAGATGAGACCAATGGTCCGTACCTACCAAAGTATGAATCAAAATTTAAATGACAATAAAAGAAATGACTGAATGTAAATACTGAATTCATATTCTGGGGATGACCGCCAAAAATATGAATTAAAATTTAAATGACATAAAAGAAATAATTGAATGTAAATAATGCATATTTCAGAGATGAGATCAAATGGTCCTTACCGCCAGAAATATGAACAGAAATTTAAATGACATAAAAGAAATAACTGAATGTAAATAATGCATATTTCGAGGATGAGATCAAATGGTCCTTACCGCCAGAAATATGAACAGAAATTTAAATGACATAAAAGAAATAACTGAATGTAAATAATGCATATTTCGGGGATGAGATCAAATGGTCCTTACCGCCAGAAATATGAACAGAAATTTAAATGACATAAAAGAAATGACTGAATGTAAATACTGTAAAGTAAATAATATATAGATAATATTATAAGTCCTTAATTGATTTTGTCCACTAACTCTTTATTATTAATTCACTTGTATCCATTACTTTATTTTACATTATACGCTTATTGGGTCTTTAAACAATTAAATGAGAACAAGTGATAAAAGCAATAAATCATGATATTTATACAAGAAACACTTACCCAATAATCCTTTAGAAGTAAAACTCCACCAAATCTTCTCTAGGTAGCTAGTTTAGAAAAACACTTGAACACTACAAGAAAGATCTAGGCTATATGATATTTGACTAGAACTAAGAAGTAAAATGAAAGGAGGAGCAAACAATTTTACTTGTTCTAAGATTGTAAAAACTTAAGTGAAAGTGAATTTAGCTAAGGCTCTATTTATAAGAGAATGAATGGTTAGGATTTATTTTTACACATTTGATCTAAGGGTTGAGATGGATTTAACCAAAAGAATGAACCTAGTCCATATTTCATGCTCTATACCAAATAGTATTTTCGTCCAAAATGAGGGCAGTGTATTCCGATCCATTTTTCAATGTCCAAACCTACTCCGATTGACATGAAATTTTGCGAGTAGATAGAGGACTCCGAGACAAACATTTTATATTTTTGGTTCGACTTCATCCGAGTTTGTTTGAGTCTATTTTTGGCCTATACAAAGTTTCCAATTCAACTTAGGCTTTAACTATTTGCATTCTCACTTGGCCACTTGTCTTATTAAATCATTATAATCATGATATTTACTATAATCATCATTACTAGAAGACTTTAAGCTTTCAACAAAGGTGGCTAGCCTTGGTATCTTTCTTTAGCAGTTTTAATCTCAATTAGACAGTATGAAAATTAAGACACTGCTTTTTAGGCTAAAAAACTGAAAAGCTTCAAATTAATTTATGACTTCACTAAACACCAATATAAATAATTTATTCACTAGATTGGGTTTGATTATGCCCATAAACATATTAGTGAAGCTAAATTTTTAGAATTGAAGTAATATACATAAGAGGTAAAAAATCAATGTAATATACCTTTAACACTAAATAGTTATTTAATATCATTAATCCACATATCATTGTTCTAATTTATCGATTATATTTTTAATCTATTTAATATTATTTAAATAAGAGTTTTAAAATCTAGGTCGTTACATTCTACCCACCTTATTGGAATTTCGTCCCCGAAATTAAGGCATTCAAATTATCACATAACCTCAATATGAGTGACTCAGATTTTTATCTTAACGTCTAATCCTTAGTCTTATTTTACACTTAATCCCCAAGCTTTTATCGTACAGTAATATTCTAAGAAAAAGGGTGTAAGAAAATAATGTTCCTCAAATTTTCTATTCATATACTCTATAGCTCCGACGTACTACGTCTTAAGTTTCAATGTTTTCACTTAGGTACTACACTTTTATACAGTACCATGATTTATCTACCATCTCAAAACATCGACCAAAGCATTTCAATAATATCACTTCTTATCCCTAAGGTATCCCTCAACTTTTGTAGTTTTGAACAATACCCATATAAGCAATCATAAAATACCATTTACCACGTAATAATATATATATATATGTACTTACCGAGTGATATATCCGGTTTAGAATAAATGTGGATATTTGTCATGTATTTCTCTCGTTCTAGTTCCCAAGAAACTTCTTCTACGTCGTGATTACGCCAGAGAACCTTAACTAGAGCAATGGTTTTCGTTCTGAGTTTCTGTTCCTTTCAATCCAGAATTTGTACCGGTAGTTCCTCATACCTTAAATTTGCTTGAATCTGAAGTGGTTCAAAATCAATAGCGTGCAAGGGATCATGTACATATCTTCTTAATGTCGATACATGGAACACGTCATGTACCTCTGCTAGCTCAGGTGGTAACTCAACTTTGTATGCTACCGGACCTACAATTTCGGTTATTAAGAAGGGGCCAACATACCTTGGACTTAACTTTCCCTTTTTACCGAAACGCATCACACCTTTCATTGGTGATACTTTAAGGAATACTTGATCGCCAACTTCAAAATTCACTAGGTGACGTCCCTTGTTAGCATAACTCTTTTGATGGCTTTGAGCTGTTAGCATCCTTTTTCGATTTAGTACGACCTTGTCCTTGGTGTCTTGGATTTATCTTCGGTCCCACCAATTGCCTTTCACCAACTTCATCCCAATAAAGTGGCGACCTGCATTTGTGTTCATAGAGTACTTCGTATGGTGCCATACCAATAGTTGCCTGGAAACTTTTGTTATAAGCAAACTCGACAACAGGTAAATATTGGATCCACTTAGTACTTTCCTTGACGAATCCAATTACCCTGCACTCTATTTTGGATAGACCAATTCTAATCCTACACTTGAGTATTCATCAAGCTCGCAATTTGTGCTATGTGCAATTTTATCATATCATTAATTATAAGTAATTCTATAATCATTTTCCTCCCTTAATTAATCACCGCCTAATACTTCATAGCATTTTCTCAATCTCCTTATGATGAGCTAAGCATCATTATTTCCCTTTTTAGATCGCATTTACTATTTTTTTCTTATCAAGTCCTAACAACATCAATTTCAAACATCTATTCGATCGCTAGTTCATACCTTAAAATGTCGTAGTCTTCTTCTCGAGCTCACCATGTTTCCTCGATTTTATTTTAATCAGCCTTGTCAAAGTGGCTGTAAGACAATAATATTTTTCAACATCTCTATCTCTTAATATTCATGATCATGTACCACTAATATGATTATCATTTTCCTCAAAATATAGCTAGATATCAATCCTTATATGGTACCATGATTAGTTATTTGCTTAGGTACAACTGCTATAATTCTTTAAAGATAACAAAACAATCATATACTTATTTTAATTCTACATGACTATGCTTATGCTCATCCCTCAATGATGATAGTAATTCATTTATCCTTTCTCGTCCTGGTGTTTGTACCGACCAATCTTGCCTAAATGGTCGTGTACTTATATGACAAATCTTAGTGTATAATGCAGAAATGAATGAATGTGTAGCTTTAGAATCAAAGAGAGTACACGCAAGAGTACCAAATAGAGAAATGGTACCTGTCACTATATCATTGTTCGCTTCATCATTCTCATCGTCATCTACGGGGGTCAACGTATATACTCTCGCTTGAGTAGGCCTTCTTTGTTGGAAGTCATTCCTTTGTGCTCCAGCTTCCCCCGTAGTATTCATCGGACAATCCTTCTTAAAATGCCCCTTTTGACCACATCGAAAACAGCCGGTACTTTCGCTCCTGCAATCTCCAAAATGCATTCTTCCACATTTGGGACAAGCAACCTTCTGGCTTCCTACAGGAGGAGAAAATTTTTGGTGATCCACTGGTTTGGAGCCAGTCCCTACGACAAATCGTTTAGACGGATAGGATGCCTGTGGCATTGACCGTTTCCTATGTTCGTAAGCTGCAGATGTCTCATGAATTGCCCTCTCAGCAAGGGATGCTACGTTTACTAATCGAGCATAGTTCTTGATCTCATGGCAGACAACTCTTTCCTTGATACGAGAGTTAAGATCATTTTCAAAACGTTCTGTCTTTGATACTTCGTCAGGAATAAGATTAATATCAAACCTGGCTAACTCAGTAAATTTAATTGAGTATTGTTCCACTGACATAGTACCTTGCACCAAGTTCTGAAATTCAATAGCTCTTAACTGCTTTTGTGACCTTGGGAAATATTGCCTGTTGAATTCCTAAACAAACCTTTCCCACGTGATAACAACACCAGGTCCTATCAACTCTACCTGGGACTTCCACCACTTAAGGGCTTCACCAGTTAGCCTTAATACGGTGTATGTCAGCTTTTCCTCATTTGTACACTTGAGCGTGTCATGCAGCAGTTGGATATCTGAAATCCAAGCTTTAGCTACTGTATGTCCTTGAGTCCCATTGAAAGTACGAAACTGCTGATCAGTAAAGTCATGCATCGAGCAACCGATACGCTCGACTGGTGCAGCAGGTTGAGACATCCGTGAAATTGCTTCCGTGAATTGCCTAGTAATATCTCCTATAAATTGGACTAATGTTGGGTGTACACCATCATGGAATGCTGGAGGTGGAGGTGGAGGTGGAGGTGGCATTTCATTGTTTTCATTATGAGGTGCTTCGCCTTCCTCAACGACAAGGAGATCACGTCTTCGTACCATAATTCTGTACAAATTAATTTAAGACTTATCTATATTAAAGCAAACAACAAAATCACTCAAACATGTAAATAACATAGTTGTGCTTCTATCGCTAATACTTTATTCTCAAACAAAAGTTTTTTATAAAAGGTTATGAGTATTTTATTTAGTGAAGCTCTTGTGTTGTATACCCTAGTTCTAGTGTGATACTAACTTTCCCATAGAGCAAACCGCTCTGATACCATAATGTAACGCCCCGATATTTGGACTAGCAAATATCGAAGTCGTGACGCTGCAACTTTAGAAAATACAATCTTACAGCGGAGTATGTATATTTTTTTCTTTTTCTATGACCTAGGAATAACTTACACAACACAGTTGAGCTGACTGAAATACCTCGAGGTGATATATTATTAAATAAAATAGAAACATGGTTTTCATTACAACATATGTATACATTAGGTGTACCAAATATATGCCACAGACGGCACCTAAATTAACATAGTAATATCTATTAAGTTTACACACATCACCATACATAATAAAAGCGATTAACATAAATGAGACTTGCTCCATAGAGTAAGCATAAATCCTGCAGCAGATGGTCTATCAACCATCAAAACCAGTAAAATGACCATCGTCCTCACTTTCTATCCCTGCATCAAGATCTATGTAAAGATGACGTTATCATATTTACATAGGCAAACAAGTGAGTAATCTATTTTCCTAGATATAAAGACTAAAAAGACTAGTTTGAACAAATAAGATTAAAGACTAAAATATATAATAATGAATGAGTTGTCAATGCAGCGTAATGACAGATTAGTTTGTGTTTTATGATAATCTTTCTTCAGACCTCTTCTCATGAGCTCTCAGCCCGTTTACGTCCGTTATGTCCCTCACACTTTAGAGGTTTACCTGTTTGGTGCTGGCAACTACACCGCCCCAGCTTAGTTATATATTAGGCCTGTTGGACGGTTATATACCCCCATCCACTGAGATACCGACAGTTCCTCGCGGCAATCCACCCAGCTTGTTCTTAAGGTGGCTATCTTATCAGCCCATTTTATTAGACACGTTATGCAGCAATTGTATTGCAAAATTATATCAATAAGACAAAATAAGAATTCCTATAAAAATAAAACAAAGCTAGTACTCAGTAAGTATATCCATACTTACTCTCCTTAGTGTAGTATTCTGCTCCACTTCTGCATATAATACATACATACAAACAATACTTAGTTCATTCTCTAATAATATCATTGTTTCAAGACCCTCATCTTTTTATATTTATTTATTATCCGTCACTTCATCTTTACTTACTCATTTTATTATATTAATCTAAGATAGTTACTTATAACTAGCTTTATGCCTGAATTCATTTTTGGTGACGAGGCTAATGGCCAGTATCACTAAATACAAACAAGTATTATAAATAATATATATAAAACATGACTCATATTTTGGAGATGAGACCAATGGTTCGTACCTACTAAAGTATGAATCAAAATTTAAATGACAATAAAAGAAATGACTGAATGTAAATACTGAATTCATATTCTGGGGATGACCGCCAAAAATATGAATTAAAATTTAAATGACATAAAAGAAATAACTGAATGTAAATAATGCATATTTCGGGGATGAGATCAAATGGTCCTTACCGCCAGAAATATGAACAGAAATTTAAATGACATAAAAGAAATAACTGAATGTAAATAATGCATATTTCGGGGATGAGATCAAATGGTCCTTACCGCTAGAAAGATGAACAGAAATTTAAATGACATAAAAGAAATGACTTAATGTAAATACTGTAAAGTAAATAATATATAGATAATATTATAAGTCCTTAATTGATTTTGTCCACTAACTCTTTATTATTAATTCACTTGTATCCATTACTTTATTTTACATTATACGCTTATTGGGTCTTTAAACAATTAAATGAGAACAAGTGATAAAAGCAATAAATCATGATATTTATACAAGAAACACTTACCCAATAATCCTTTAGAAGTAAAACTCCACCAAATCTTCTCTAGGTAGCTAGTTTAGAAAAACACTTGAACACTACAAGAAAGATCTAGGCTATATGGTATTTGACTAGAACTAAGAAGTAAAATGAAAGGAGGAGCAAACAATTTTACTTGTTCTAAGATTGTAAAAACTTAAGTGAAAGTGAATTTAGCTAAGGCTCTATTTATAAGAGAATGAATGGTTAGGATTTATTTTTACACATTTGATCTAAGGGTTGAGATGGATTTAACCAAAAGAATGAACCTAGTCCATATTTCATGCTCTATACCAAATAGTATTTTCGTCCAAAATGAGGGCAGTGTATTCCGATCCATTTTTCAATGTCCAAACCTACTCCGATTGACATGAAATTTTGAGAGTAGATAGAGGACTCCGAGACAAACATTTTATATTTTTGGTTCGACTTCATCCGAGTTTGTTTGAGTCTATTTTTGGCCTATACAAAGTTTCCAATTCAACTTAGGCTTTAACTATTTGCATTCCCACTTGGCCACTTGTCTTATTAAATCATTATAATCATGATATTTACTATAATCATCATTACTAGAAGACTTTAAGCTTTCAACAAAGGTGGCTAGCCTTGGTATCTTTCTTTAGCAGTTTTAATCTCATTTAGACAGTATGAAAATTAAGACACTGCTTTTTAGGCTAAAAAACTGAAAAGCTTCAAATTAATTTATGACTTCGCTAAACACCAATATAAATAATTTATTCACTAGATTGGGTTTGATTATGCCCATAAACATATTAGTGAAGCTAAATTTTTAGAATTGAAGTAATATACATAAGAGGTCAAAAATCAATGTAATATACATTTAACACTAAATAGTTATTTAATATCATTAATCCACATATCATTGTTCTAATTTATCGATTATATTTTTAATCTATTTAATATTATTTAAATAAGAGTTTTAAAATTTAGGTCGTTACAGCAGTAACACCAACGAATATTGCATCAAAACAAGAAATTTACTATTATGTTTTCAGCCACCAAAATTAATTCCAAACCATACGACCTTTTAATTATTTTTATATTTATCCCACTGGTTCAAAGGTGTCTATTATATGTAAACAGCTAATTGTGCATCATTGTCAATGTAGAGTCAAAAACAAAGCAATAACAACCAACGAATTATTGATACAAATTTCAATTCAAAAGCCAATGATATACCCATCATCCTATGCAAGTCAAACAACACAATCATGTATTATTGTATAGGTCAAGCAAAAACATTGCATACACGGTAGAGGGGACACTTGTAAAAGCACCTCATGTAGTTCATGTCGGTTCTAGAAATGAGTAGTCTCGTCAGTCCAACACCACATATATATTGCATCTCGAGCTCCATAACTAATTTTCTTAACACATAGATGAAGCCAACCAAAATGACATACATGTAAAATATAAGTTCAACAACTGACATAGTAATACATAGCAATTATCAAAATGGCATAGATATATAATAAGAGACTACAACCGACATAATTATACATAGCAAGTACCAAAATGACATAGAAAAATAATAGGAGTCCACAACCGACATAATTATACATAGCAAGTTTTTTAATGAAATAGACACAAAATAAGACTCCACAATCGATATGCCTATACATAGCATGTTCACAGCACACTTCGAACACGCACCATGTCGTCCACAGTGAGCATGTTGACACACAGATTTTAACTTTCAAGCACAAGCAAATGTACTATAATGGAGTTGTGCAGTGTGCAGCATGCGTTGACTACAAGGGGTTTGCGACAAACCTTGTACTTGGGCATGCCATTTAGCACATGGAAACACCTTTTTAGCACTCCAAAGCAGCGTTCAATTACCATATGAAGCGAGGAATGGCGGTAATTGAACAATTCCTTGAACCCTCGAGGGTCACCACCACTTCGGAAATCTTGTAAATGATACATTTCTCCTCGATAGGGGGGAAGGTATCCTTTTGAGCATGGGAAACTAGAGTCAACTAAGTAATATTGACCTGCAAGTAGACATACAATTTTTTTTGTGTAAGCTAAATGTAGACAGCGTTATTTATAAGGTTGACACTTGGTTGTGAAGAGAAGACTCACCTTCGGGCGGTGTAGGAAATTCATTTTTAGGTCTAGTTACAGAATCATAGAAGGCCCTTGAGTCATTGGTTGTCCCCTCCCAACTACTATACACGAACGTGAACATCATGTCGACGTCATAGGCACACACTACATTTTGGAACACAACTACCTTTCGCCTTCGAAATGCTTTGGTTTTTTCGCCAGAACCCAAGCTTGAATATGGGTACTATCAATGGCCCCCACACAATCCTAACATGCAAAACATTGGGAAATAGTTCAATTGTTTGGTAGGTCCCAAATAAATTCAAATACCCACAGACTACCAAAAATATATATAAGGCTTTCATACCTTAAACTAGGGAAAATATTTTGGATTGCCCTAGATGTAGGGGTGTTGTAGCGCCCCGGCTTTACCAATCAAGCTTTTAAGTGGAATTATCTAAATTCTCACGTGACACTACTGCATGTTGTTCCTTTAATTCTTTTAACTCCGCCAGTGCCTTATGATATGGTGCTTCGTGAATCGGTTGAGTCATTGGCACTAAATCGATAGTGAACTCAATTTCCCGATCAGGTGGTAGTCTTAAATAAACCTCTGCAAAAACATTAGGATAATCACAAACCACTGGAATATTCTCAATTTCAATTCACTCTCTGTCTTAGCCGTTACATAAGCCAAATATGCACAACCACCTTCTCTGACACTCCTTGCTTGCACTGTCGAAAGAAATGGCGGGGTGGCTCGTACTCAAGATTCGCAATACTTGAACTCCTCAATGCTAGGTGACCAAAATGCAATTTCTTTCCTTCGACAGTCAATGCTAGCATGGTGCTTTGACAACTAGTCCATCCCTAAAATAACGTCATAACATAGCATTTTAAATACTACTAAGTTTGCTAGTAGACTTCTTCCTCCAATGCTAATAGGACAGTTTTCTACTACTTTACTACATGTTAGGGAGTCTCCTACGAGTGTAGCTACTGTTATGTTCTGCCTTAGGGTTTCGAGACACATATCACAAAGTTTTGCATATGTGGCAGAAACAAATGAATGTGCAGCACCCGAATCAAATAGTGTGCATGCAAGGCTACCAAATAGAGGAATGGTACCTGTCACCACATCGGCATCTTCTACTTCAGTATCAGCTTTGTCTGGGGTGAGTGCATACACCCTAGCTTGTGCAGGCCTTTGTTGATTGCCGCCTTCTCGTGGTTTGGATCCTCTAGAGCCGGCCATAGGGCAGTCTCTGACAAAATGATTCGTTCTACCACATCAGAAACATGTCCCCTTTCCCGATCTGCATTCTCCAACATGTATCTTCCCACATTTTGGAGATGTCGGCCTTTGTCCTCCTTGGTTTACTATACCCTTCCTTCCTACCTTCTGTCCTGAGCCACTGCCAATTGCAAGTTTCTTTGCAGGACGTGTGGCATAGGGAATGAATTGTTTCCTTTTTTCCCTGACAGCTTCATAATCCCAGTGTCCGCTTTCTGCGATAGCAGCAACATTCTTTAGCTTAGTGAAGTCTTTAATCTCCAAGCAAGCGACCTTGTCCCTAATTCGTGGGTGCAGGCCTTCTTGGAATCTTTCAATCCTTGACTCCTCATTAGGAACCAAGTTCAAAGCAAACCTTGCCAATTCCATGAATTTGGCAGCATATAGCTTTACAGTCAGGTTACCCTGAACTAGATTCTGGAATTCCTTGGCACGAAGTTGCTGTTGGGCTCTAGGAAAGAATCTATCATTAAATTCTTTCTTAAAACGGTCCCAAGTGATCTCGTCTCCTCTCAATTCTTGGTCCAGTAGTTCTTACTTGGTCCCCCACCACCTGGATGCTCCACTCGTAAACTTGTAAGCGGCATAGAGGACCTTCTGTCCATCGGTGCAACCCATTACTTCGAACAATTTCTGGATATCTATAATCTAGGATTCTACTGCCAAACACCCTTGACTACCATCGAAGGTTAGGTAGTGGTGTGCACAGAAGTCTTTAAAGGAACAACCTATTTGCTCCTTTCTCATTGTTGGGCGCGAAACCCGAGCCATAGCTTCGACCAAGTATTGGGCAACGTCTGCAGCATCTGGATGCCCTTTTTCATAAGGTGGGGGTGGTAGTGGAGGTAGAGGTACATGATTGCCCCTATTCTATTCAGGTTCCTACTCCTCTAAGTTGTTACCACTTTGACCGGGCATTTGAGGTATTGGCTGCATTGGTCTGTAACAATATAATTAATTAACTAACTCTTGACAACATATATAGACAATGTTTCACACAAAAGTTGGCATTAAAGCCCTTTATTGATTTTTACAAGCACACAGTAATTTATAATTTATTTTACATAAATGAGGTAATGCAACTGGCTTCCTCAGTGAAGCTTCTTAATGCATCTATCCTCATTCTAGGTGGGTTAGCTAATTTTTCTTTTTAGCGAGACACTTCTTCTTGTTAGCGAGATACTTCTCCTTGGGATCCTAGTCTGGATCATCACTATCAGACTCTTCCTTAGATTCGACCTCCTCCTCAGATTCATCTTCCTTTGCAGATTCATTCTCTTCTTCGTCATAATCCCAAGTTGGTTTATATACCTCCTCATATCTTATTTCTTCTTCCACTATAAAAAAATGAATCTTCACTCTCCATATGCTCATTTTCCTCTTCATGGGTCATCCTTTCCCTTATCTGTTCCTCAATTAGAGCAAAAGGTTGCTCATAATTTGGAAACCTTGGGTGTTTCTTCAGGGTCGGTCCATAACCAATTGGCCAGGTACACATGGTTGGTTTTCTTCCTTTGTAAGTTAGTTCTGCAAACATTAAGAGTAAGCTTTTAGATTTAAAATTTTGATATCCTAAAGCTCCGGTATAATTTCCAACATATAACCTAGATCCTTAAAACTTAACTCTAATAAGGGATCACTTTCCTAGGGTCCTCAGAGCCAATTGCTTTGATACCACTCTGTAGTGCCCCAGCTTTACCAATCAAGCCGTAAGTGGAATTATCTAAATTCTCACGTGACACTACTACATGTAGGCAGCCTTTTTTTTTTTTTTTTCTTCTCTTTTTGGTCTTCATTAGAGTTTTTCCTGAATGCATAAATGTACCATAGCATCTAATTTAAACTTCACATGATATCTACATCCACAACTAATATCTCAATCTCCCCTAAAACTACCACAAACGACATGTTACATAACTTACAAGGTCATTAACAGCACACTATATATCACAAGATGTCATAGGTGACACCAAGGGATAAGAGTTGATTGCTAACTGCTTCTCCTGAACCAGGTAAGGATAGTTTCTTTAAAAGAAAGAGAATCAACTGAAGAATCTACCTTCCTTTCTTTGAAGAAGTCATTGGGTGGCTGAAATACAAACATCAAACACTACTAGTATTTCTACAATTGATTTCGAGTAAGTCAGCGCTTCCAAAAAGACTGGGGCGTCCCATCCGTCCTATGTACAAAAGTGTGGACTCTCGTATGGAGCCGCATCCTCTTTCTCCTCTTCCTCAACTGCAACTAGAAAATTATCACAATTTTAAAGGTGGAAGGGTGAGTCCACGACTCAGCAAGTTCAAGAAAATTGGCCATTTATAATGAGAGCCCACTTTTGTTTGAAAAATCTATCTCCTCACCAGTGTTCAGTAGACAGCCACGTATGCAAGGTTTTCGCAAATGAGTTTTAATAAATGTATGGCTAAAGAGTAAACTTAGGTGATAGACATTTGGATATATAGTAAATAAACAGAAAAATATTTTCTTGCATTTTATTACTATATAATTAACTTCACATTTTATAATATGAAGTGGTAAAACATTTCATAACATAATGAGGAAAACATCAGTTAAAATCAGCATAATTTAATCATATAGCATTGCATAGCATAACATATCATAACATGTCATCATGAAAATAAGTGAATTTATACTCCCACTTATCCTCAGGAGTTTGCTAAGTGTTACCCCACTTAACCGCAATAAGCTTTGAGGTGTTGAGCATGTAATCCCACTCAACCGCTAGGCTGTTAGACAACTTTGTTTCCCCCTTCCTAACATCGGGGTGGCAGGCGCATAATCCCCCCTGACTACTAGGCTTTACATGCATTCATACATAACATCATATTTTTCATATCATCATTCTTTTCGCAAATCTTGTCTTCCTTCCGAAACTCAACTTCTTTTCATAAATCATTTCCTTTGGAAACACATTTTGGCTGGGCTCAACAAAATAAACTTAACATGCTTTTGTAAAATAATGCAGGGTCAGTAAGTTTGAACTTACTGGTTTGAGCTTAATTTCCTTAAATGTGACCTTCCTTGTCAGTACCCTTTCTGCATTAGTATTGTATTTATCACATTAACATGTATTTATTTTATTTTACTCCTAAGCCTCGTTTTAAATCCTAAGATCCTTAAAATACCTCGAGAAACATTATTTTCATGCTTTGTTCTTATTCTAAAAAATTGGGTAGCATAACAACATATTTATAATATCTTGGTATCAATTTGGCATTGTAATGACATATCTAAATATCTTAATACTATTTGGGCATCATAACGACTATATAACATTTATTTATTTATTTTCATATGGACATTACTATGGCATTAGTGTAATATTTAATAAAAATTCCAAGCATTATTTGGGCATCACAATGGCGCTATTGTAAAATATCTAATAAAATTTAGGTAGCACAATGACGCATTTGTAATATTTAAAAAGGATAATTGAAGATAATATCCTTCCCTGAAATATTCAATCATACTTTCTAGAGCAATTTAGACATTATAACGACATAAATTAAATTTTAAAAACTATAGTTGACATAAACTAAGGATAAAAGAATTATAACTAGCAATCCCACTTTGAATAAGCTCTAAGCCTATAGTCTAGATATTACTTTCTTTTCCTTTTTCTCTCTTTTTCTTTTCTTTCTTTCACTGTGCGAGAGGGAGAGAGTTATTATTTTTTTTTCTGAAGAAATCATGTTATGCCGTGGCCTATTTACAGGCATTATTTTAGGACATAAAGGGAAATAATCCTAAAGTTTAAGATAGAAAAACAAAAGCTTAAACTGCAGTAATTTTTTGTAGGCGCCGTTATTCTAAGTAGGAACAGCCGTCTGAACGCTAAGGCAAGTCAGAACAATTTTTAAACTGCCGTGATTTAGTGTAGGCGTGAACAGTGCGTGAGTGAACAGTGATATGAATAGTATATGTGAACAGTATTCGTGAACAGTAATTTCCCTAAAATCTTACTTTGCCACGTGCGTCCAGAATTTCCAGAACTCGTTCTTTTTTAAAAAAAACCAAAACTCTATAAAACTTTGGTTTTTGTCGAAGAATATTTTTAAGGAAGCTATTTTCCCTAAAAATATTTTCTGTCAAAAACATTACGGCGTTTACCGCGCCTATAGAAAATAATTTTTTTAATATTTTTTTTCCAGTAAGAACCTCGCCGGGACTTGTTTAGGAACCCACCGGGACCTGTCTGGGACCCTGTCGGGACCTATCCGGGACCCTATCGGGACTTGACCGGGACTTGTCCGAGACCTCGCCAGCAAATGCCCGAGACCCACTAGGGACTTGCCCGAAATGCCCCCGGGACCTCCCTGGGACTTGCCCGAGACCCCGTCGGGACTTGTCCGAACCCGCCCGGACTTGACTGGACCTGCCCGAGAATTGCCCGGGACCTGGCCAGGACCCCTCCTAGGACTTGACTGAACCTGCCCGGGACCTACACGGGACCCCACCCGGACTTGATTAGGACCTGCCCGAGAGTTACCTTGGAACCACCCGGGACCAGCCTAGGACGCTGCTGGGACTTGACTTGGACCCGCCTGGGACCTGACCGAACAAGTCCTGGGCGGGTCCAAGGCAGGCTCCCGGGCAAGTCCCGACAAAGTCCTAAGCAAGTCCCAGACAAGTCCCGGCGAGGTCCCGGGCAGGTCTCGTGCAAGTCCAGTAAAGTCCTAGCCAGGTCCCGGGCAAGTCCCAGGCTAGTCCTGAGCAAGTCCCGGGCGGGTCCCGATCAAGTCTCGGCGGGGTCCCGGTTAAGTCTCGGGTAGATCTTGTAGGCGTCTCGGGTGCATCCTAGGCGGGTCCCGGTCAAGTCCCTGGCAGGTCCCAGGCAAGGCCTAGGCTAGTCCCGGGCAGGTCCAGTCAAGTCCCGGGCGGGTCCCGGGCAAGTCCTAGGTGGGTCCTAGTCAAGTCGCGGTTAGGTCCCGGGCGAGTCCCGGTCAAGTCTCGGGCGGTGTCCCAATTAGGTCCCGAGCAAGTCCCAAGCAGGTCCCAATCAGGTTTGGGCAGGCCCGGGCGGGTCCAGTTCAAGTATGCTCAGGTCCCAAGCAAGTCCTAGCGCGGTCCTGAGTGGGTCTTGGGTGAGTCCCGGTCAAGTCCTGAGTTGGTTCCGGACAAGTCCCGGCGAGATTCTAGGCGGGTCTTGGCAAGGTCCGTCAATTTAAGAATGAGATGCTCACAGTCGAAAAATGGTTTACGATTTTGAAAACCGTAAACCATTTTCCGGAAATTAAAGAAGAATTTTCGGTCAAAAGGAAAATATTTTCCGTTGAACACTATTTTACGTCGAAGTAAACACCGTAAAATGCAAAAATAATTTTCTGGAAACCATTTTACGTCGAAGTAAATGGAGCCTTATAACATTCCATTTGATCTAGAAAGTATTGGACAATCTAAATTAAATTAGAACTTGATTAGGACTAAATTAGAATTACCAAGTCCTTTTAGTAGCATAACAGTTTTCTATGAACCTAGTTCAAATTGTCTATTTCTCAATTTATTAAGCACAATATTTGAACCAAAGTATTATTTAGGGGTGAAATAGTGGTTGTGGTTAACGGTTAGTGGCTAAAATCGCTAACCGCAACCACTTAGGTAGTTAGTAATTTTTACTAACCGCCTCCCCTAACCGGGTAGCGGTTTCCGCCAAGTTAGCGGTTAACCGCTTTGGGATAACCACTTTTTTCTAACGACTTTTTTGGGCCTTTTTTTGGGACCGATTTTGGGGTGGTTTTGGGCTCACTTTAAACATTTTTTTTTGCTCATTTAAAATTTTTTTTTTTCCTCCTTTTCATGGCCATTTATAATAAAAATATAAAACCTAAACAAAAGTTGAGGTTTGGGGGAATCGAAATCGGGAATCTTGGGTGAAAGAGGGGCATAATTACCACTATGCTAAAACTTATATATATATATATATATATATATATATATATATATATATATATATATAAAGGGTTAGCGGTTAGTGGATTTTCAAAACCTACTAACCGCTAATCGCAACCGCCTAGGTGGTTAGCAGTTTTTACTAACCGCTTTCGAAGCGGTTAGGTGGTTAGGCGATTAGCGGTTAATGGTTATAGCGGTTAGCGGTTGCGGTTAGGTAGTTTTAAATTTCACCCCTAATATTCTTAGCCATCCTACTAAATTCATTGGGTGTCACAGGTGCACTCCGTCAAATTGCCTAGGCCTTATAAGAGTCTTACCCAGGTTGCATAATGCCCTCATCACACGCTTGAAATGGCACGAAATTGTCTCAGTGGAGTGCTAGAACCGGTCCGCCGCAACCCTTGTCCCTTGGCGATGTCCAAATATTAGGCAAAATATGACTAGCGATTCTTCCACAGTCAATGACCGTGTATCTTCCAGGTAGTTTGCCCTCAAAACATTTGCTAATGAGATGAAAGTGTCCCTTTGCATGCTAAACAGCTCGTAGCAAGTACCTCGGGTGACCAACTAGCACTTCTTGCACAAATGCAGTACCTTGGAGGGCCAAAGTGCGCTGGGGTATCCTCTCAACTTCGTTTGCTTCATCAAATGTGTCCTCAATTTGAAGCAGAAACAAGAACATCTCTGCGAACCAATCATCTTCATCCATTGCATTATGCTCAGCATTGTAGAAAACAAAGTTAGGGATAGATGGGTCCATCCTATACGGGAAATTGCAACAACTTGTTGTACAAATTTATTTAACTCGCAAGTGCACGAATCGATTTGTAGTTTAATGGATTGCAAGTGCGAGGTCGATTCCACAGAGAATTGTATTTTTGAAAGAGCAATTTATATCTAAACTAATTAAATCCTAATCTAGTTCCAAAAGGGTTTTGATTTTTGAGTTTTGAAAATTAAAGGATAAACATAAACTAAATAAAATAAGTAAATCTAAGGATAAAGGTACTAAGGTTTAGGAATTCACACTCACCAAATCATAACAACATACTTTATGTTCATCAATATTAATCCGAAGTTCTCACAAATTAAATCATAGATATGTTTTACTATACTTCAAAGAATTAATCAAAACCATCCCATGTATCCATTCATTGACCAAATCACAAAAGGAATCCAAATTAAATTGAAACACCAGATGTATCCGTAGAACAAATCACAAGAGATATCCAATTTTTATGAGTTAAAAGCCAAGCAATCAATCATATGAAATTATCTCAAATCATCAAATGTATCCTTGAATCACAAGAGATATCCAAGAATCACTCCATACAATTGATTAGAAGTAAAACAATTGAAATATAAAACCCAATAAAATCAGAATAATAAAAACTTACATAAAAGTATTGATGTTCTTCATCGGTGAGGTTTCATCCCCAACCTTAGTTGGGAATTTAGCTCCACATAAAAATAAAATCTAAACCTAAACCTAAACCTAAAGAAAAACTAAACAAAATAATTTTGCTCTCTGGGATTGTGTATATTTTCTTGAATGCAAAGAAGTCTATTTATAAGCTTAGGGAAGTCCTAGAAGCTCAAGTAAACTTAGATAATTCGGAGGTCTGTCTCCCAGTCAAAATAGAAGTCTGAAATCGGAATAGGATTCGTCCAGATTTGTGTCCTTTAATTGCGGGGCGATTTTGACATAGTAACTGTACGAATTACGAAAATCCTATTTCACAACAAATTGTAGTATTTTGAGCTAGCTTTCCAATGCCGTTTGAATCACTTCAATCCGATATTTGAACAGAGAGTTATGGTCAAAATACTAAGACATGTGCAGAATCTGAATTTGAATCCGATCCGAAATCTTATCCAATCTGAACTTTAATCTGATTTAACCTTTTCTTGGATTTGGTTAGACTTAACCACACAATCTAGGTCTTCTCAAAGTATTCTTTCTTTCAAACTTTGCATTTTTCTCTTTAAAGCTGCAGTTTTTCTTCAATGACCTACAAAATACTAAAAACACAAAACTAACACAAAATATTAAATAACGACACAGCTAAAGGATTAACTAATGTAAATAAAGGGGTCCAAATATGCAATATTTGGCACTTATCAACAATCAATGCAAACAATAAGTGGAGGACAATTTATAGTTGACACATGAAACAATGTGGGCGGTTAGCTAATAGAACCTATAATATGGAGCCAATATGGAACCACATGAATTAGGACTCCTACTTCTATATTAACTACCTACCACTTCTACGTTTGCAAGTGTTTTGAATCTATTTTCTCTTCTTTATCTCTATGTTCCAATTGTTTATATTAACAAGCGCTCTAAAAGATCGAGGTGATCTTGATATATTTTTTGGATAGAAAATAATAACGAAAAAGACATGTGAAGCAACCTGTCATCATTAAGACGAGATCTTACTTTGTCAAAAATAGTCATAGAGAATGAAAATCCTCGGTAACATCACGAGACATGCAATGCTAGCAAGCCACCATTTTTCAATAAAATTATTCGTTAATTCAATTTATCTTTTATTTTTCATTATGTAATATTGTAAAAAAATAATAATAGAAAATGTGTAATTGATTTTGTCTGCAACAATTTTCCGAATATTTTATCAACATCTCTTTTAAAAATTTCAAAATTTCAAATTCAGTTATATATTTCTTATTCAACTTGAGAAAAAGAAATGTTTTACGCAACCTTATTTAAGAAAAGGGGGGGGGGGGGGGGGGGGGGATGTGGTAAAGGTCAAACACCTCCAGGGAAAATAAAAACAAATGTCATAATTGGTTTAAACGAACGGTTTATAATGGGGTGTAGGGGCAGTGGTTTAATAGGGCATGGGACTTCGTGGGAATTTGCCCGGAAACTATCAACTTAAAAATTGCTACCAAATTCGACCACAGTAAAAGGGTTTCTATCGTTGTGTACAATTAGGATGCGAACAAAAAAATTAAAAAACAAAATTTGACATCAAAAACTTTAAAAAAAAAAAAAAAAGAAAAAAAGAAAAAAAGTGATGAATTAACAACAATTTATCAACAAATGAATAAAAAAAGTGAACAATCAGTGAAGAGCTTTGCGAACAAAGCAATAGACAATTTGTTCCCAAGTCAGACATTCATATATATATGAATATTTGTTATCCCCTTAAATCCTTTTTTTGGGTGTTGACTAATAATATGACTCCCACATCTAAATCAAAACTGGATCTCATAAACACCCTAATTAGAAGGATTTGTGAAATTGCATTTCAATTTACAAAATCAAGAGATGTTGTGTTATGAGCCAAAATGACAAAAAGTGTCCATTTTACGTAGCATACAGGAGAAGCATATGTATATATACAAATTGGGTACACAGGAACAACGTATGACATACAGAAACATAGTAGATTAATTTTGTCATGTGAAGCAAACCGACAGATGAGAAATTTTAACTAAGTCAGAAACTAATATAATAACATACATATATCCGAATTGAAAATTTGCCACACATCCCATAGGTGGCAGTGGCACATCCACAAATATTACATGCCAAATTGTTCTTGTAAATGAAATACATTAGTCTAATAAAATGAACCAATATATACGGTTCAAGGAAAAACAACCCACATAGGTAAATTTTCAGCACTTTCAAACACAAGCCAGCAAGGATAACTTGAAACTTATACAGTGAGGCAACCCAAGCCTTCTTTCTCGCGGGAGCTAATGCTATAAAACCGTTGCGGATGGTCTCGTCCCTAAAAAAGCTCAAAGGCCTTTAGATACCTCTCATCATCCAAATCTGGGGCGATCTTGTCCTGTGTACTTATAGCCCTACTCATGCTATTGGAAAAGGATACACCACTACCTGCACTGCCCCCACTTCCTTCTCCACTACTCATTCTCTGCAGATCCTGAATTAGAATCTCCCTCCTCAAACGGGATAGATCACGAACCTCTTTTAGGGCATCACTTCGAAGAGAGTCCTTTGAAAAGGAAGACTCATTTTCCTTCCCCTTCCTCTTGGAATCTAAGTTGGGCCCAGAGTTATCCACAGGACGCTTGCCACGCCATTTACCCCCAATTACTACACCCCTATTAGTGGGGGCAGCATGGTCGCCCCTAATCACTACACCCCTATTGGTGAGAGGAACATGGTGGCCCTCATTACTAGTACCACCCCCAGAACCATCAACAACTCATGTACCGTCACCAACACCAGCATTCCCCCCATTCTAACATGCATACCAAACCAAAGTAATGCATCATTCAACTCATCCTCTTCATCACTGTCCGGTGGGATCCTAGTAGAGAAATGCTGAAGAACCCTAGTGGCCATTGATCCATTGAAAATAAGCCTCAGCAGTTCATAGTTTGGGCAACCCTTCATTCGAAAACGGCCAACTTTCTTGATGATCTAAGACAACCACCAAAAAAAAAAAAAAACCAAAATTAAACTAAGGAAGACCTAAAAAGGCTCAAAAGACTCAAATTAAAATGCTAGGGTTCGAAGAAAATTACCCTAAGATACTGCTGCCACTACTTTTCTGTCCCCTGGACAGTGTTTGACACTAGGTCTCAACCGAACCCAGTTCTGTGATGAAGGAGCTTAGAAAACTCATGGTGGTTCATCCTAAGTCGCGAGAATTGAGTCCGACATTAGGAGGCAATGTATGCCCGACCAGTCATGGCAAAGAGATGGGAAGCAATAGGGGACAACATGTTGTATGGACTAACCCATTAACTATTCGCCCAGTATTCATGAGTTCAACCATAATTTGGACAAAGATTTGTTCAAACTCAGGAGACCAAATCGATATATATATATATGGTATCAGGTCAGGAACATAAAACTCATCTGATCGAAAACATACGACGTGACGAACAAGTCATGTATTACCTTATGCCTTTTGTAGGAGACTGGTGAATCTGGGTCACGAAGTCGCTTGTTGCTCCTTGTCCAATAAGTACAGAGTATGATCATTCAGTTAATAGAATAAAAAAAAAAAAAAAAAATTAAGTCATCTTCACATAACATATAGAGACAGTGATAGGTAATGACGAACCTTCCAAGACCTTGTCTTCGGAGGGGTGCCAATGTCCTTTGATGCTGAAACAGACTGAAGATGCAGCCGCTTAGGAGGAGATGGCGGAATAGTGGGACTCAAAGAGCCGCTGCACGAGTCTTCAGCCAAACAATAAGAACAGTGAATGGGGTGCTGCATTTGGTTTGGGAGAATATAACAAGGAAAATGGTGATGTACTATTCCAATTAGATCAATGACAGATTTGTGTACAAACTGTGGGTATTGATGGATTCACTAGACCCTCGAGGCTCGAGCCTGAACGGAGTGGACGTATATGGCCTAATGGAAAAGATACGACCTAATGGAGAAGACAGGTGAAGATATCCCATGGATTCAAATGTCTCATACAGTGAAGGTGAAGTATAGGTGGGCTTATGGTGGTGTGGTGTAACACTTGATAAATGCCACATCGCATAAATTCCAACATCAATTGCGTAGAGCACAACACGCAGCATGTGTGCAGTAATTGGACGGTGAGATTGTATGAAAGTAAAATACAGATGTGTTCTGACCAAAATATTTTCATGACATCTGTGGTAAAGATTTTCAACGCTGGCCGAGGCAAAGAATCGAAATTGAATTGAATATAGGCACTGAATATATTTTGCTAACATACACCGCAGTTGCACAAGCAACATTCAATCTATTCAATCATGGACATTGACCACTTGATTGCACCATGATTAATGAGGTAGCATCGTCTGATTGGCAACATGGTAGCGATTTTCACCAGTAGTATTGCACGTGGTTGCAAGAGATCGTACTCTCTTTTTTGATCGCACGGTCGAGGACGCGTGGGAGCAGATCAAACAGTTCCAAATGTTATTGATATTCTCCCCCACCAGTTGTCTAACCAAAACGACCCTTGTGTTTAAGGAGGGGGTATGGTCCATCTTTGCAAAGCCATGTGAGAAGGCATCTTTGATTTTTATTACACGTAGCACACTTGCATGACAATCACACACATGGATCACTCACCAACATTGGTCAGTTTCAAGATGCATTGATGGATGAGGTGGCACCATCTGGTTTGTCATCGCAAGTGGTTCCACGAAGTACCTTGTTGCATTAAAGCTCCACCTCCATCTTGATCTGACGGTCCATGACTAGTCGAAGCATATCGGACGATGCAAGATGTTGTTCATCTTCCCAAAACGCCCAATCACTTTAATCAATACCACCATCTGCGATTTACGAGGGCCAATAGTAGCTATCGGGAGCATGCAGGTTAAAGGGCCATTATTACTATAGTAAAAAATTGTGTGAAGCCTCAATGAAGGTCGTGTTAATCTGGGACTGCCACATGTCAGCGCCAAGTTACAAGTCATTAAAATGGAAGGCCATGATCAATCAAACCCATGCATTTAAATTCGTAAAGATCAGAAAGTCAACTCCATGGTCGCACTCAATCTGCACTGTAATAAATTCTCATTAATTTTTTGAAACATATTTCTCTCTGTACAAGCATTAACACAAACTCACCCAAACCAATGCACATGTTACGCACAGCAGCGTTTGACACCTGGGTGCATTCAATTGCCCACCAAGTTGGTTACTGGTTACAACATTTAATGCAAATAGGTTGTTGGACTTTGGGCCATTCACTGGTATCATACTGATACTGGACATAAATGGATAAGGAAACAACCACACAAACTCACACTCAAATTAAAGATAGAAGTTCACCACCCAAGAGATAACACCAAAAGGATATAGATTATCACCACCCAAAGGATTAGAACAAGGGATACAGAACTAAGAAACTCACCACTCTAAAGTTCACACCAAAGAGATACAAAGAAAATAAGGAGAACTCTCATTTCACAAGCCAAAGGCTAGTTTTAACTCAAAACTCTATTCCCTTGACCTACACTTGCACACACTTATTTATAGAAGCTTAGTAAAAAACCCTGTAAGCATAGGATAATCATTTAATGAAACTAAAGAAGCAACTAGGGTGACAACAGGCATCAATTTCGTGGGACACCAGCTAAGTGGGCAAACAGCCACTTTTAAGTCAAGTGGTGGGAGGAATGTTCAGAGAATCATTGACCACCCCACTTCAAACGGTCATAACTTTCTGTGTATAACTCCAAATGCCCTAAAACTGGTTTTGCTGGAAAGTTAAGATTCTAAACTTCACTTTTAACCTAGCCATGTGCTTAAAATGATGAAGGAATCGCCGGCTATGGCCTTCACTAGGATGAATCAGAATTTCTTCAATTTGGGCCATTGCATTCTGCTGGGCTTGTGGACTTAATTGGGTTGAAGCTTGGGTCATTGCTATAGGATTCTTGCTGGACAAACCCATGTCATACTCCCTCGAATGATGAAGACTTGCCCTCAAGTCAATCTTTTCTTGCCTCGATCTTGGAGATGCCCAATTAGAACTGAATTGGTGGATAGTTTCAAGCTTTCGCCAAAGCGTACGCCAAAATTGACCGACAAACATGGAACCATGATCGGAAGTGATTATTTTGGGAAGGCCATGAAGCTTCACTATCTCCTTGAAATACAAATTAGCAACATGGGATGCATCAAAAGTTTTGTTGCAAGGAACAAAATGGGCCACTTTGAGAATCATTCAACAACCACCATAATGGAATCTTTGTCCCTTTGGGTTCTAGGTAATCCCACAACAAAGTCAAGACTATTATCCTTCCATGGGGCATTTGGAACAGGTAATGAGATATATAGTCCGGTGTTCTGTTTGCGACTCTTTGTGAGGTGGCAAATCCGACATTGCTTCACGTGTCACACAACATCTCGTATCATTTTGGGCCAAATGAAATTCTCCTGCACAAGAGTTAAAGCTTTGTCTCTGCCAAAATGACCAGCAAGATTTCCTCCATAGGCTTCTTTGATAATGGCTTCTCTAAATGAACATTGGGGAATGCATAAATGAATGTTTTTGAAAAGAAAACCATCTTGTAGCAAGAAATAGTTGTTGGGATCATTAGCACATTCCTTCCAAGCATAGCCAAAATCAAGATCATCTTTGTAAAGTTCTTTAACAACATCAAAACCCAAAACCTGTACTTGCATGGCATTAAGTAAAGAGTGCTTTCTACTTAAAGCATCAGCTACTTGATTGAGTTTACCTGCTTTGTGCTTGATTGAGAATGAATAGGCTTGTAAAAACTCACTCCATTTTGCATGTCTTGTGTTGAGCTTCTGTTGGCTATTCAAATACTTCAATGCTTCATGGTCAGAATGAAGTATAAACTCTTTGGAAAGTAGATAATGACTCCAATCAACTTCAAACACTTTGGGAAATTCTGGAAGTATAAGGATTGGTGCCTTTGTGACTTTCAGCTTGAGAAGTTCAAAACTCTTTAGGGCTACGTCCGTCCACTTAAACATTCTTCCCTTACGGCATTTTGTGATAGGAGCAATAATGATGCTAAAACCTTTGATGAAGCGTCGGTTGAACGATGCAAGTTCATGAAAGCTTCTTATGTCAGGAATGAACTTAGGAATAGGCCAGCTGGTGATTGCCTCAACTTTGCTGGAATCCATCATAATTCCTTCTTTAGAAACAACATAGCCTAAGAAAACCAAGCTAGTTGTGAAGAATTGGCACTTCTTCATGTTAACATACAACTTCTTGTAGAGTTTGAAAAACTTGTTGAAGGTGCTCCAAATGCTCTTCTTGTGATTTGTTGTACACTAAGATATTATCAAAGTAATCAACAACAAATTTTCCCATAAAGGGCTTAAAAACATGATTCATAAGATGCATGAATGTACTGGGAGCATTAAAGAGTCCAAATGGCATCACCATGCATTCATAAAGACCATCTCTAGTTTTAAAGGCTGTCTTCCATTCATCACCAACTCTCATGCGAATTTGATGATATCCGCTACAAAGATCCAGGTTGGAGAAGACTAAGGCACCATGAAGTTGATTAAGAAGATCATCTAGCCGTGGAATGGGAAAGCAATACCTAATGGTAGGTGATAAGCGCCGAATGTTGTACATTCAAGCCCCGTAATTAACATATGTTAATTCCTTAGCATTGTTATTTGTTTGATTTTGTTTTGTTTTTCTGTTTCAGGTTTTATTTGACAAACCATTGGAAATTGGGCTTAAAAAGGGCAAAAGCTGGGCATTCTGGATCTAGGATCGAGCGCAGCTATTCCTGAGCTTGAGTGCACCTGCGATCAAGCGTCTGCAGCCAGGGATCGAGCGCATGCCTGCGCTCGTGCGCATAATGGCTAGGCTCAAGCGCACTATGCTCGAGCGCACAAAACTTCGGATCGAGCGCACTCGGGCGTGTATTGCACAGTAGCAATCCTTTTCAAGCATGGATTTGGTTTTCAGTCTCCCAATTGGACTGGGAGACTGACCTCCAATTTTTTGAGGGTTTCTAGGGTCTTTAAGGTTTTCCTAATCCCTATAAATAGGGCTCTAAATATTGTAAACAGACATACCACTTCCTAGAGCTAGAAATCATAAATTTGTCTTTGGAGCTTAGAAGATCATGAGCGGCTAAACCCCATCGTAGGGTGTTGATGTAACCCTATCCAAGCACAATGGTTTGACTATATTTAATTTTTAGATTTTCAATTTATGCATGTTGATTGTATAACTATGAGGATTGCTATAATTGATTTCTGTTCTTCATATTAAATGCAATTGTTCTTAAATTCTAAAATCAATATTTGTGAAATTTTTCTCTTGTCTTAGAAAGTATTTTACTTTTATTGAAATCAAATTATTCTTGTTTTCTGTGATTATGAGGATGATGGTTATATAATGGGTTTAATTGACATATGATCAATAGGATTTGATAGGCCATGCCTAGGGAAGACGAATTGTACTATACCCTAGTTTAGTGTAATTTATGATGCGAACCTCAATCGACTTGCTTTGAGACCCAACAACAATATTGGAATACGGACCCAAGAAAGCTAAAATGCAGATTTTTATAGAAAACCTTGACCCAACGTTTACAAATGAAACGTGAACCAAAGGTATAATGAAACAACCCTCGACCCAACGTTTATAAATGAAACGCGAACCAAAGGTATAAAGAAACAACCATCGACCCAACATTTATACATGAAACGCGAACCGAAGGTATATAAATTTGAACGCCACAAGGAATAATCCTTGATAAGTTCACAAGTTCTTTGAAGAACCAATAGAAGACGCAAGCGTCACATTTTTTCTAATTTTCATTCATGATCCTCTCATTACAATGAGTGCATGCTATTTATAGAGCATGGCTGAAAATAAGAGTACCTGCCTAGTATGGAAAGGAAATTAAATTGGTTTACAACATTGGAAACTAAATAAAGAAAAAAATGGCTAACTAATAAAAGCCTAAAATTAAGGTTGATTTAAGTCAATCAACCAATTAATTGGCATGTAATTTGGCAAGTGAATCATCCAATTAATTGGTATATAATTTGATAGTCAATCAGCCATAATCAACCATTAATCCATGCCATTGCTAAGGAAATTTTGTGCAATCTGCTCCATGAATAGCTTGGATCAAATTTATTATGCCTTCATCTCCCTTTGGGCCAAGCTTGGAATGCCCCATTTTAGAATCAGCCCAAATCTCTTGAATCAGCCCATTAAGTGCTTCTTTGATTTCTTGCATCTTGCTCTATTAATAGGCCCAACTGGAACATCCAATGGATCAACCAATTAACTGGCATGTAATTTGGCAAGTGAATCATCCAATTAATTGGTATATAATTTGATAGTCAATCAGCCATAATCAACCATTAATCCATGCCATTGCTAAGGAAATTTTGTGCAATCTGCTCCATGAATAGCTTGGATCAAATTTATTATGCCTTCATCTCCCTTTGGGCCAAGCTTCGAATGCCCCATTTTAGAATCAGCCCAAATCTCTTGAATCAGCCCATTAAGTGCTTCTTTGATTTCTTGCATCTTGCTCTATTAATAGGCCCAACTGGAACATCCAATGGATTCTTTAATGGTGCTTGTTGATTCTCATCATTTTTCAACAAGCACCATTAAAGAATCCATTGGATGTTCCAGTTGGGCCTATTAATAGAGCAAGATGCAATAAATCAAAGAAGCACTTAATGGGCTGATTCAAGAGATTTGGGCTGATTCTAAAATGGGGCATTCCAAGCTTGGCCCAAAGGGAGATGAAGGCATAATAAATTTGATCCAAGCTATTCATGGAGCAGATTGCACAAAATTTCATTAGCAATGGCATGGATTAATGGTTGATTATGGCTGATTGACTATCAAATTATATACCAATTAATTGGATGATTCACTTGCCAAATTACATGCCAGTTAATTGGTTGATTGACTTAAATCAACCTTAATTTTAGGCTTTTATTAGTTAGCCATTTTTTTCTTTATTTAGTTTCCAATGTTGTAAACCAATTTAATTTCCTTTCCATACTAGGCAGGTACTCTTATTTTCAGCCATGCTCTATAAATAGCATGCACTCATTGTAATGAGAGGATCATAAATGAAAATTAGAAAAAATGTGACGCTTGCGTCTTCTATTGGTTCTTCAAAGAACTTGTGAACTTATCAAGGATTATTCCTTGTGGCGTTCAAATTTATATACCTTCGGTTCGCGTTTCATGTATAAACGTTGGGTCGATGGTTGTTTCTTTATACCTTTGGTTCGCGTTTCATTTATAAACGTTGGGTCGAGGGTTGTTTCATTATACCTTTGGTTCGCGTTTCATTTGTAAACGTTGGGTCAAGGTTTTCTATAAAAATCTGCATTTTAGCTTTCTTGGGTCCGTATTCCAATATTGTTGTTGGGTCTCAAAGCAAGTCGATTGAGGTTCGCATCATTTGGTATCAGAGCACAGGCTCTAAAATCAGGTTTACTATCCTTTTGTTTTTATCTTTTGTTTATTGTTATCATCCTATCTTGTTCTGTTTGTATTCATTGTTCCTTCTTGGTGTTTTACATCGTGCACTAAGTGAAAATCGTGCGCCAAGTTCAAAAACAAAAAAAAAAAAAAAAAGAAGGGAGACGTCCAAAAAAAAAAAAAAAAAATTGTCCTCTTCCTTTTGATGTAGCTGATGATTCGAGGACGAATCCTTTGAAGAGAAGGGGAATGATGAGAATCAACAAGCACCATTAAAGAATCCATTGGATGTTCCAGTTGGGCCTATTAATAGAGCAAGATGCAAGAAATCAAAGAAGCACTTAATGGGCTGATTCAAGAGATTTGGGCTGATTCTAAAATTGGGCATTCCAAGCTTGGCCCAAAGGGAGATGAAGGCATAATAAATTTGATCCAAGCTATTCATGGAGCAGATTGCACAAAATTTCCTTAGCAATGGCATGGATTAATGGTTGATTATGGCTTATTGACTATCAAATTATATACCAATTAATTGGATGATTCACTTGCCAAATTACATGCCAATTAATTGGTTGATTGACTTAAATCAACCTTAATTTTAGGCTTTTATTAGTTAGCCATTTTTTTCTTTATTTAGTTTCCAATGTTGTAAACCAATTTAATTTCCTTTCCATACTAGGTAGGTACTCTTATTTTCAGCCATGCTCTATAAATAGCATGCACTCATTGTAATGAGAGGATCATGAATGAAAATTAGAAAAAATGTGACGCTTGCGTCTTCTATTGGTTCTTCAAAGAACTTGTGAACTTATCAAGGATTATTCCTTGTGGCGTTCAAATTTATATACCTTCGGTTCGCGTTTCATGTATAAACGTTGGGTCGATGGTTGTTTCTTTATACCTTTGGTTCGCGTTTCATTTATAAACGTTGGGTCGAGGGTTGTTTCATTATACCTTTGGTTCGCGTTTCATTTGTAAACGTTGGGTCAAGGTTTTCTATAAAAATCTGCATTTTAGCTTTCTTGGGTCCGTATTCCAATATTGTTGTTGGGTCTCAAAGAAAGTCGATTGAGGTTCGCATCAATTTAGGTAGACAGTCCGTGCCAACCGAAGCGGGGTTACACTTATTCATTGATTGTATGTATCCTGTTAAAGAATTTGATAATTTAAACCTAGGGAAGACGGGTCGTACCCCATCTTAGTGGTTAGGTGGACGATCCGTGTTTTCATGCACTTTAAGTTTTAAAGAAAATCAAATCAATTCTCTTTTTAATTAAGTAAATTTTAATCTTTCGAATTTTGATAATAAAACATCTGCAGTCCTTGAGGTCCGACACCCTCTCTATAGTCGTATCCTATAAAGATTCGTCCTATTGGGAGTGGTTATTTTTATAATTGATATTTTTGGTCACAAAAATACCACATCAGTAAGGCTGGCAATTTTGACACGACCCGACAACCCGACACGAAATTGGCGGGTTTGGGTCATAAACGGGTCAACCCACGGGTGACCCTGCCAGACCCCTTTTTATATATATATATATATATATATATATATATATATATATATATATATATATATATATATATAATAGTGATTAGTGAAAAAGTAAAAAAACGCATAAAGTGAAAACAAATTGGCCTCCAGCAGTCCAGCTCCAGATCTAGAAAAAAATCCTCCATTCCTCCCCTCTCGAGTCTCGGCCTCACTCCTCACTAGACCTCACGCCACGCCACCGCCCACGCCCACGCCACTGCCGGTCTCTCTCTCTCGCCACTCCTCAATCCTCACGCAGCCATGGCCCACGCCACGCCACAGCCGCTCCTCGCCTCCATTACTATCGCTCTCTCTCTCTTCCACCAATGTCGCACCCGGTATGTATCTGTCTCTTCAGTCTCTTGCTCTCTCAACTCTCATGCTCTGATTTTGTGGGATTTGCTTGGTAAGTGGTTGTTGTTTGCACATGATTTTGTGGGATTTGCTTGGTATATGGTTGTTGTTAGAAGACTCTCTCTCTCACCGGTCACTCTCTTTCAAAAGACTTTTTTTTTTCCTCTCAAACTCTCTCTCAAAGACCAGATTCTACCTCAGTTCTCAACAAATAATTATGCAGGTTGTTCGTCACTTGGTTTTTTCTCAAGGTTCCTTTAATCCTTTCAATCCTTTGTCTTTGTGGCTTAAATGCATTGTTAATTTGTTAATTTGTTAGATATATATTTTTTATTCATTAAAAAATACACTTGCAGTCTTGCAAATTGCAAGTTTCAATGTTGCAGAGGGAGTGGGCGTGGAGTGTGAACTTAGTGGCCAAGTGTCCCAAGTGTCAAGAGAGTGTGTGTTAGTCAGTTAGTGGGTTAGTGAATTAGAAAAAAAAGTTAAATTAAATAATGGCCTAGACTGCTTAGTTAATAGTTATTAGTACCAGTGGGCTGTATGGCTTAGTTGTTAAAGATTAAAACTAACATTTTGACTTGAAACTAATTTTTAAGATTTCATGAGATTAAAATTTGGATTATTTTTATTATTGTAGGTTGCAGCATTGTTTTGGCTTGTCTTAGAATCTCAACATTATTGTTGTTGGGAGCTTTAGGAGAAACAATTCATACAATTTTTCTTGAACCATATAGATTGTGCTTAGTTTATATTGTTAATAATTTATGCTATTGTGTGTTTTGATGCCATAAGATTAAGATTTTGAATAAGTATTTACTGTATTTTGATGTAGAAAAATTATACAAGTTTTGTTTTTAACTTTCATTGTTGTTTTTAGCCTAAAATTGCTAAACACAATTTGACAACAAACAATGTGTTTGATGAATGACAAAGAATTAATGCTTACTTAATTCTAGTTTTGTGGTAGCGTTACTAAATCTGGTTTGATTCTTACTTGAAGCCTTGAACTTATCTTTAACTAACTTACTAACGATTATGTGTGTAGGTGATTAACGAAGATTTGGTTGTATTTAATGATGATGTGGTTGAAATAAATACAATAGAAGATCCTTCTATTCATACGAATCCGATGACGAACAAAAGGGTCTAGAAGAAGCGTAAGAAGACCTCAGCAGTTTGGACCCATTTTGATGAAGTTCCTTCTAAAGATCCAAATGACCCAAGGATATGGGCAAAATGCAAGTTTTGTGATCATAAATATATAGCTAACAGTTCACAGGGAACTGGAAATCTACAGAAGCATATGAAGGTTTGTGGGGGGGAAAAATGATCATGATATTCAGCAATTGCTCCTATCTAGAGATCAAGGAACTCTATCAGTAAGTACGTCAAAATTTTGTCCTAAAAGATATAGATAATTGTTGGTTGCTACGATTATTAAGCATGACTTGCCATTTTCATATGTTGAATAGGATGGTGTAAGAGAGATGCATAGATACTTGCGTAGTGATGTACCATTAATATCTAGAAATACTGCTAAGGCTGAATTGGTTAAGATGCATATGTTGGAGAAACAAAAGGTTAAGTCTTTGTTAACTATTTGTCCTGGGAGGATTAGTTTTACATCTGATTTGTGGACTTCTTTGAAAACTAATGTGTATATTTGCCTCATTGCACATTTTCTTGCCAAAAATTGGGTATTATCTAAAAGGGTGATAAGCTTTTCATTTATGCCTCCACCATATAATGGTGAATCTTGGCTGACAAGATAGATAATTTGCTACAAGAGTGGGGGATTGATAAAAAGGTTTTCTCTATAACATTAGATAATGCTTCTGCTAATGATGGTTGTGTTGAGAAACTGAAACAAGCATTAAACATGAGGAAAGCCCTTCTTTGTGAAGGTGAGTTGTTTCATATGCGTTGTTGCGCCCATATTCTTAATTTGATAGTGCAAGATGGATTGAAACAGATCATTGATGCTATCCAAAATATTCGAGATAGTGTTAAGTATTTTAGAGGATCACAAGTGAGAAAACAAAGTTTTCTTCATGCTGTCAATCAAATGTCATTGGACAGTAACAAGGGGTTAAGACAAGATGTGCCAACCAGATGGAATTCGACATATCTTATGCTTGAGAGTGCTATTCACTATAGGCGTGCTTTTATTTATTTGGAGATGACTGATAAAAACTATAAGTTTTGTCTTAGTTCACTTGAGTGGGAAAGGGTGATTGATATCAATACTTTCTTAGGCTGCTTTTATTGTGCTACATGTGCTTTTTCTGGTACCAAATATCCCACAGCCAATTTATACTTTCCTGTAGTTGCATTGATTTATGTGAACTTGAAGCAAGAAGTTGTGGGTGGTGATGGGTATAAGAGATTAATGGCAAATCAAATGTTCAGCAAATTTGATAAATATTGGTCAGAATTTAGTGTAGCGTTGGTCATTGCAGTTGTCTTGAATCCTCGTTACAAGCTTCGCCTTGTAAAGTACAACTATACGAAGATTTATGGAGCTGATTCTGAAGAGTATAATAATGTTTATAACAAGTTAACCAAACTTTTTATGGAGTATAGTACTCCTACAACTTCAAGCTCCACAGTCGTTTGGCCACAAGAAGACCTAGATTGGGAAAAGGTGAATAATATCATAAGTTTCTTAGCTTGTTAGTAACTTACTAACTTAGTATATTATATATATACTTATAACCACTTACTAATTTTATGTTTATATTCTCTTTGTTCATGTAGGAATTTCTAGCATTTGATGGAGTCGATTCTGATGCACAAAAGACTCAATTAGAACTTTATTTGGATGAACCCAAGTATGTGGATAAGAATGCGACATTTGACATCCTTTCATTTTGGAAAGGAAATGAATTTCGTTATCCTAAAGTAGCTGCCATGGCTCGTGATATTTTGAGTATTTCTATTTTGACTGTTGCTTTAGAATCCACTTTTAGTGTTGGTGGACGTGTGATTGATCAGTATAGAAGTTCACTTAAACCTGATATTGTTGAGGCATTAATTTGCACTAAAGATTGGTTATATGGAGAGCAAGGTAATATTAGTTATTTGCATATTTAATTTTTTTCATTTACTTGTATTTTTTTATTTTACTTTAATGACATTAATTTCTCTTATCTTTTGATATAGAACAAGCTTTAATGATGGTGGATAACGAAGAAGAGGATGTTCTGACATTGGATAGTATCAATTCCTGTGAGATTCCAAGTTCATCTGGAGCATGTTAAAATGAGCATATTTGTGGATCATTCAACTATTCAAGAGTGGACAACAAGTGGCAAAAATGAGAACTCAATTTGTATTTGTAAATTTGTAATGATGTAGTTTTTTTTTTTTTTTTTTTGTTATTTGATTAGACAATTAAGCCTATTAACTTATCACTATTAAGTGATTTGGTGTGGCTAGCTTAGTAGGAGTTTAATTTCAAGAGATAATTGCTAAAACTATTATTATTTTATTTAAAAAATTAAAAATTAAAAAAAAAAATCATTTTTAAGTTAAATGGGTCATGTCGGCCCAGCACGATCCATTATTTTAAACAGGTCTCATGGTTCGTGTCGGGTGACCCGTGAAAAAACCCGTGTCGTGTCGTGTCGAGGGGTCCGACCCATTTATTAAACGGGTCGTGTTTGTGTATTGCTGAAACGGGTCACGGGTACCTGCGGGTCGTAAACGGGTTGACCCGCGGACCCGTTTTGCCAGCCGGCTAATGGTGATCTTGATCACAGCCCTATTGTCGATGTACATATGCTAAGAACCATCTTTCTTTGGTACTAGAAGTGCTGGAATAGCACAAGGACTCGTGCTTTCTCTCACAAGGCCTTTGGTAATCAGCTCATCAACTTGTCTCTACAACTCTTCATGCTCTCTTGGATTCGTTCGATAGGCTGCCTTGTTAAGTAGAACAGTACCTGGAACAAGGTCAATGTGGTGCTGTATGTCTCTCATGGGTAGAAGACCCGATTGAAGTTCTTCCAGAATAACATCAGGAAATTTCTCAAGAAGTGGTTGTAAAGTAAGAGGAATTTCAATTTGGTCTTTCTTTTCAACTATTACTAGAGCATACCCTTCCCTAAATTCTGTTAAAGCTCTCTCAACTTCACATATGGAAAGTAAATTACTACCCTCCCCTTTAGAAGGTTTAGGATCATTTAACATTTTCAAGGGAGCTAATGTAACTTTGGTTCCATCTTTTTCAAACGAATAAGTGTTTTTGAAACCATCATGAAGAGTTCTTCTATCAAACTGCCATGGTCTACCAAGTAATATATGGACATGCATCCATATGAACAACATCACACAAAACTTCATCCTTGTAATTTTTTCCAATAGAGAATTGAACAAAGCATTTCTTAGTTACCCGGATATCATTGCCCTTTTTAAGCCATTGAAGCTTGTAAGGATGGGAATGAGGTTCTGTTTTCAAATTGTGTTTCTCCACCATGGTTGTGGGCACCACATTCTCACAACATCCTCCACCAACAATGACATTACACACCTTGCCACTAGAGGTGCATTTGATGTGGAAGATGTTCTGAAGCCATTCTTCTTCTGCGTAGGTTGACTTCAAGATCCCGCGAATTACAAAAAACTTTCTTTGATCCACATATGTCAAATCCTCTTCATTGAATGGCTCATCCTCAACAAGTGAGATTCGTCAAATGATCACAAGACCATGACGATTATCTTGAAAGCTCCGCCTACTGTGCGACAACTCAAAGACTACTTGTTTCTCAAGTATTATTTTCTCTTCATATGCCATAAAAGTATTGAAAAAAAGTATCAATCATTGTTTCCCTTGTAAACATGAGTGTTTTCATCAAGTTAGAAGAACTTGACAAAAAATTGTTTACCCCAAGGAAATCAACATAATCAAAAACTTCTTCAACATTAGAATCAAACTCTTCACCTTGAGTATTTTCATCATGCACATGAGGTATAGAAACGCCATCAAGAATTGCAAAACTATCCGAGAGATTTACCTTTTCGAATGGTTTCTCTTATTGAGGATGGATACTGTAGGATATTGGAGTAAACCAATCTGCTACAAATTCTTCTTTTTGATCATATGGCAAATAACTCTCCTCAAGATCTTCATCAAAGCTTGGTGGAGAACTCCAATCGACAAATCCTTGTGAAGGATCTGAAAAATAACTCTCCCCAGTGTCTTCATCATAGGTTGGAGGAGAATTCCAGTATTCTATGAGCTCGTGTGAAGGATCTTCAACATCCAAACCATGATGAGAGGCATCATGTTTAGAGGCCGCAAAGCGTTCAAAGCGTAGTTGGAGTTGCTACACATCTCTCTTCAACTTTTTCAATTTGATATTGCACCGGTTTCTTTTGGGAGCTGCTGGGGTTTAGTTAGCTTTAGCATGACGACCACGAGCAGCCATAGAAACCAAAACTTTGAGCAACCTTAGCTTTGATACCAATTTGATACCAGACAAAAATGGATAAGGAAACAACCACACAAACTCACACTCAAATTAAAGATAGAAGTTCATCACCAAAGAGATAACACCAAAGGGATATAGATTATCACCACCCAAAGGATTACGACAAGGGATACAGAACTAAGAAAGTCACCACTCTAAAGTTCACACCAAAGAGATACAGAGAAAATAAGGAGAACTCTCCTTTCACAAGCTAAAGGCTAGTTTTAACTCAAAACGCTATTCCCCTAACCTACACTTGCACACACTTATTTATAGAAGCTTAGTAAAAAAGCCAAAGAGATATAGATTATCACCACCCAAAGGATTACAACAAGGGATACAGAACTAAGAAACTCACCACTCTAAAGTTCACACCAAAGAGATACAAAGAAAATAAGGAGAACTCTCATTTCACAAGCCAAAGGCAAGTTTTAACTCAAAACTCTATTCCCCTGACCTACACTTGCACACACTTATTTATAGAAGCTTAGTAAAAAAACCCTTTAAGAATAGGATAATCATTTAATGAAACTAAACAAGCAACTAGGGTAGACAACAAGCATCAATTTCATGGGACAGCAGCCAAGTGGGCAAACAGCAACTTTTAAGTCAAGTGGTGGGAGGCATGTTCAGAGAATCACTGACGACCCCACTTTAAACGATCATAACTTTCGGTGTATAACTCCAAATGCGCTGAAACCGGTTTTGCTGGAAAGTTAAGATTCTGAACTTCACTTTTGACTTAGCCATGTGCTTAAAATGAAGAAGGAATCACTGGCTATGGCCTTCTAGAACTCACTAGGCTAAATTAGAATTTCTTCAATTTGGGCCATTGCATTTTGCTGGGCTTGTGGACTTAATTGGGCTGAAGCTTGGGTCATTGCTATAGGACTCTTGCTGGACACACCCGTGTCACATACCCATTTTTCATTTGTCAGACATTGGGTTTTGAAAGAAGATCTTGTGGGCCTCTATGCACAATGTTGCTTTGGGTTTCGGATTAAACGGGCCAAACACGATTTTGCATGGGTTTTTTGAAAAAACCCAAAACAAATCCAAAAAAGGGGCTAGCCAAACAAGGCCCAAGAATCCGAGTCTAACTACGATAAGATCATTAATCTCGTAACGCCAACTAATTTTCAAGATGCCCCTAGTAGTTAAGGACCCCAACCCCAAGTCCCTCATGGCTGATGAGAGTATGGAGGGCATTCTCAAAAAACCACATTGTCCCACATTGCTAAAAAAACAAGTCTCTTAACATTCCTTATCTATAAAAGTGTGCTTATCCTTCTTTGTGAAGTCAAGTGGCTCAAGCCTTAAGCCATAGCTTGGCTGGCCTAGGCTGGGTGCAAGTCCTTAAATAAGCTGGCTTCCTAAGCTATTTTATTTTCTTTAAATTTTAAATTTTTTTAAGAAATTATATGAGCTGAGTGTCAAGTTTGGCTTGGCATGAAATTCAAATTTTTTTTAAATATTTTTTAAAAAATGGTTAACCGTTAACCGCAACTGTCTTTTTCACCCCTACTTATAACCCTGAGAATGTAGCTTTTGATATTATTTGAGTTTTGTTCAATAAGATTACTCATTGAGTTTCTTCATTATTTTCTTTCAAACCCTAGAGAGCATCTAGTGTTTAGGGAAGATTTTTTTGATTCGTTGATAGTAGTACAATCTTAGGAGTATCTATCCCTTCTTCTTGTTGTTATTCTTGCCTGTCACGAGCCTACGCTGCATCACACATGCATGGGCTTGGGTTTTATCCCTAATGTCCAGTTCTCCTTTATTTTTGCTTAAGCCCGTGGATTTAAATCCACTGAGCCCAAAGCCCATGCCTAATCCTTTAGGAATTAAATACCTGATCCCAAAGCTGTATTTAATTCCAAAGCCTAATCTTCTCCAAATAATTAGCCACTTAGATTCTCTTGGCCCATGTTTTATTAAAATAAAACAATCCAAATAAATAAATATATAATTGAGGTCCAAACTAAAATTAGTCAATTTACATCAGCTCAAAGAGAGACATAAAGATATAAATACAATTAGCTCCAATAGGGCCGTCACCATGTCTTCTCTTGATATGTCACATGACACTATTAATCACAATTATTCTACTAAATACTTGTGACTGCACTCCAATTTGTATTTCAATTTAAATGAATTAATGTCCCCAAGAAGTAGTTCAATTAGCTAGAGACCACGCCTCATCAAGCGGTGGTCACTAGTTTGAATCCCCCTCTCCCCCCTCTTGTGTGGACATATAAAAAAAAAATTAAATTAAATGAATTAATCTCCATGACGTACTTATTTATTACATATTACTCATCTATGGAATCATTATGTAGCTGACCCAAAGTCTATATACAGTCACTTTGTTCACTACTTATTTTCCTTAAGTGATTGATTTAATTACATGATTATTCTTATGTACTATGTGAGACTTATATCTCACCTTGTACATATATAACACTAAGGCCCGATGTATCGCCCCGAGAAATTAATTAAGTTCAGGGTTCGCCTCCCAATCCCATTCAACAAGGAATATGACTCTGGATCTATATTTTTCAAAAAGAGAATACTAAGTAGCGAAAATATTAAGATTTCTATCATTATATCAACATTAATCATTACAACGAGAACATCAACCAAGAGTCATCACATTAACTAAAGGGATAAATGCAAAATTAGTCCCTGTGGTTGGCCTAATTTACAAATCACTCCATGTGGTATAAAAAAACAATTTATAGGTTCTTAGGGTATGCCAAAATAACATTTTACTCCCTGAACAACTCATTCTCCGTTAAATGACTTAACATAAACAGTTTCATTACCACCTCACACCCAATAAAAATAAAATATGTGCTCTTTTTTATTTTTGCTTTTAAAAAATGACAAGTAAGCTTTTCCATGTCATTTTGATGCTTCAACACGCACTCCACATCAAATTCGTTAACACCTAATCCCTCTATATCCCCACATGTGCCACCGTGTCCTCATTTTCCCCACCAATTCATTGTCCATCTCCATGCGAGTTTGGGTTTCATAGCACAACTGAAACCGCCACTAGAGAATCGCCGGAAACATCATGACGGTAAGCCACCTTGCTTTGGAGCTTTTTTATTTCCGGTTTTAAGATATTGGGCATCTTCAATCTGTGAGTTACACCGAGATTTTTGGGCATCAGAGTAGTGCATTTTTTTCCAATCTTTCTATGGAAATTCGGATTTGTTTTTGGGCATCGGAAACAATATATTTACCGTAAAACTGACATGGAGAGTGTGTGCTAGCGCCTCAAGATGATGTAGAAAATATTACTTGTCATTTTTTAAAATCAGAAATATAAAAAACACGAGTCATATTTTTATTGGGTGTGACGTGCCAATGGGACGGTTTCTGTTAAGTTATTTAACAGAAAATGATTTCAAGGAGTAAAATGTTATTTTGGCCTACCCTGAGGACCTATAAATTATTTTCTAAAGCACATGGAGTGATTTGTAAATTAGGCCAATCATAGGGACTAATTTTACATTTATCCCTTAACTAAAATTACACTATACATATATCATTATAAAGGATCCATATTATATCTTAATATAACAAGCATGTCCAAATCATCACCCTTACAAGTACAAATTATGAATCGATTAAATGTAAAGTATAATGACAATTGTATTATAAGTAAAATATGATAAAATAATAACCTTAATTAATAAGAGACTTTTAAGTAAGAGACAAAGATTGTTCAAGGCAGCTTTGACTCAACCTGGCTCTATTGGTTAGAGCTCTCTTTGGAACCTTTGTTCCTTTCTCTGAGTTTTCCAGCTTTCCCTTGTTCTCCTCTAGGTCGGTCCTTTCCTTGCTCCCTGTTTGTGCTCATGGATCTAGATACTCTCATCTCTCAAACTACGGCTTTGTCGTGGGATAATCCTATTAGTCACCTAGAGTCCATTATCTCTGCTGCTCCTTCGGAGGAATCTTTTTCTCTAGTTGGCAAGATAATTGCTCAAAAACCTCATATTCCTATACAAGTCAAAGCTTCTCTTATCAAAGCTTGGGAGTTTGTTGTTCCCTTCTCATTCCAAACCACAAATGACCCTTTTAAATTTAGGGAAAATTACAGTTTACCCTTCAAAAGTTAACAGCATTTTTCAATTCGAACACTAAAGTTTCAATTTTTGCAATTTACCCCCACAAAGTTCCAATTTTTTTTTCAGTTCTACCAATATTATCCCAAAATTCTCATATCGTCCCTAATTTTTATTTTTTTATTTTTATTTTTATGAAGAAAAAAAATATTTGGGGGTGCAAAAATGGCTAGATGGCCATAGCCACCCCGAATTTTTTTTTTTAAATTTAAAAAATAAAAATTAGGGGTAATATGGGAAGCTTTTGATACAATTGGTCAAACTGCAAAAATTTGGAACTTTGGGGGGGGTGGATTGCAAAAATTGAAACTTTAGTGTTCGAATTAAAAAACGCTGTCAACTTTAGGGGGTAAACTGTAATTTTTCCTTAAATTTATCTTTTCTTTCTCCCAAAAACACCATGTGTCAAAAATTCTGAAACTTGCTACCTAGAATGTGAAAAGTTCTCTTTTGGTTCTGAAGGAATGGTCTCTGGATCTTTCTTTGAATTAGATAAACTTCAGCATGTCTACTTTTTGGGTTTAGATTCATGAGCTTGCTCTAAGAAATATGACCAGAACCAATGTCGTTGCTATTGGTTTGGGTCTTGGAAAGCTCTTGGAGGTGGAAAATTTTGGTGAATTAGGGATGATTTGTTGTAGTTATCTTCGGATTTTGGTGGAGATTGATGTGAGAAACCTCTGAATCCAGGTTTTTTGCATGATCAAGAGGGTGGTAATCCCCTCTAGTGCCAGCTGAAGTATGAACGGTTGGGTGATTATTGTGTTCAATGTGGTTCGATAGGGCATAAAAAGCAAGCCTGCAGAGTTGTGAAGGTTTCAGAATTGGTAGAACGTTACAAAGTGCCTCTGTTTGCCTCATCCTTCTCTAGATTCAGCTCTTTTGCTCCTCCACAAGCAGTTGAAGAGATTGAGGAAAAGGCCTCTCCAATAGTTCCCGAGTTAGAGAATCCTGAGTCAGCTCACTCCCAGGTATCTCACTCCAACTCAAAATCTACTTTATATCTTCCCCATGCATGTACATCACTTGTAAAACATGATGTTTTAGCCACTCACACTGCCCAATGTTCTCATCTCCACCAACCCTTGTCATCTAACGATGCTCAAGCCTCCACATCAGCTACTATAGAGAAAGTTTGCCCAATAATATTGCCTTCCCCACCTTACCTCTTCTTAAATGCGCCGAATAAGAATAAAATCACATCTACTTTCCTTGAAGATGCCACCACAATAAATGCCCAGACTCCTCTAAATCAACCCTTTTATCACTTCACCCCACATCTGATTCCCTCCCAAACCTAAATATCTTTCAATTCCTTTCGGACCCAAACATCTCCAAAAACTTGGTTATTACTCTTTGGTCTGGAAAGCCCAGCCCTTCCACATTTTAAGCCCCTGTTCCTTTTTTTGGCCCAACTCTAAAGTGGTTCTCGAAATCCACTCCTGAGTCATTGCCCATTGCTCCCCCCTCACAAAATACCAACCCTTCCACTGTTAAATTACAAGCCCATACAACATCTCCTCTTTATCCTTCTGAAGACAAAAAAACACATTCTCAAACAAACTGTCCCAAAGCTCCCTAAAAATTCCAAAGCCAGCCTGTACCATCTAAAACCTCCAAAAATTCCCATCCCTAATACTCATCCCTATAACCCCAACCTGAACTTTCTCACCACTCCTACCACCTTCTTGGATGGTTTCTCCTACCATGCTCTTGTTGATGATGAGGATCCTCTCTGCTCCCCGGTTCCAAAAAGAATTAGATCCTCTGAGGTTTTGCCTCCCTCCAAAAAAGGGCCAGGTACCTCTCTGGCTAAGGGGGTCTTCCCCCCATTTGGGATTCAACCTTTTTTGAAGTACAATGAGGATTCGCCTAAGATGCCAGCTAGACGAATTTGTAAAGTTGCTAGACAGAAAAGAGAATCTCATATTGTCTCTGTTTTAGTTGTGGAGGAGAATTGTGTGTCTGATCAAGCTAAGGAGGCGGGTTTTGCCATGCCCCCAAGTGTTACATGAAGCTTCTCTCCTGGAATTGTAGAGAGCTCTCCCGTCCCTCTGCAATCCATAGCTTACGGGTGTTAATCAGGAATCTCAATCCTGATGTTCTTTTTCTTTCTGAAACAAAGATAGCTTTTTCTGCATCTAATATTCTGAATAGACTTGGGTTTGACTTATTAGTTCAGGTTACTCCCTCTGGCTCTAGGAGGGGTTTGTTGCTATGCGTGATGGAGTAAAGCTTGAATGTTTTGTTTAGAATAAAAATATCATCTCGGCTTGGTGTTACTCTGACCTTCCAAACAATCCTTGGATTCTCTCCTATGTCTACAGCCCTCCTAAGATGCGTGATAGGTCTGTTTTTGGGATTCCTTGTCTGATGTTGGTTATGTTGGTGGTTTTGGCTATGTATTGGGGATTTTAATCACATTTTAGATAGCTCTAAGAAATTGGGGGGGAGGCCTCATGCTAGTTCTTCGAATTGCCCCTTCAGGTCTTTTATGAACTTTGCTGATATGGTTGATCTTGGGTTTACTGGTAATCTATACACCTGGTGCAATTATAGACAGGGGAGGAATTTAATCAAGGAAAGGTTGGATAAAGGGATTGCCTCTAGCAATTGGGTGCATTTGTTTCCTGAATTTTCACTGCTTCATATCCCAGCCTTCTCCTTTGATCATTGTCCCATTCTCCTTAACTCCTCTCTTTCCCCAGTTTTCATCCGTAGGCCTTTTCATTTTGAGGAGTTCTAGACTCGGGATCCTACTTGTAGACAAGTTATTGATGAAGCCTGGAGAGTTGTTATCAATGGGAATCCAGCCTTTTGTCTCGTTAAGAAGCTGAATCATACTAGGGCAGCACTTCAAAAGTCGAATAATCTTTATTTTGGCAATATTCAGTCTCAGATCAAAGTTCCCTTTGCACAGCTTGACTCTATTCAGAACAGTTCTCCTAATGACTCAAATTATATTTTGGAAGCCAATATTAAAAGTGGGCTGGAAGAGCTCTTGATTAAGGATGAAATTCTCTCGAAGAGCAAATCTAGGGAACAATGGCTGACTTGCAAAGACCTAAATACCAGATTTTTTCATACTTCAACTCTCATTCAACGAAGGTCAAATTCTGTAGATTTTCTTCTGGGGCTTGGGTTTCTCAAAGGGCTGAGATTAGGGGTACTTTTATGAGCCATTTTATGAACTTGTTTTCATCTTCTTCCCCTGGTTTTGATGATGAGTTATTGGATATTTTTCATCCTATCATTTCGGATGAAGAGAATTTATCTCTCTACTCCATCCCCTCAGAGTCTGAGATTGTTCAAGCATTGGCTAGCCTGGGTCCCACCAAAGCCCCTAGCCTGGATGGATATACAGCCTTGTTCTACAAGAAGTACTAGGCCACTGTCAAATATGATGTTCTTGGGTTTGTGTGGGGTTTCTTCAAAGATAATCTGCTTATTAAGGAACAAAATCATACCTTCATTGCTCTCGTGCCAAAGAGATCGGATCCTCACTCGGTTCATCATTTCAGGCCGATTAGTTTGTGCAATATTGGTTATAAGATTATTTCTAAAATACTTGCTTCTTAGCTAAAGATCTTGTTGCCTAAAATTATTTCTCCGGCTCAATCGGCTTTTGTTCCAAAAAAAAATATCCAAGATAAATCTATTCTAGCTCATGAGTTATTACATGCTTTTAAGAACAAAAAGGGAAAAGGTGGTTTTATGTTCCTTAAGATGGATGTGGAGAAGGCTTTTGATAGGATGGAGTGAAACCTTATCCTCGTTGTGATGCAGAGATTGGGTTTTCACCGAACTTGGATAAATTGGATTAAGATCTGTATTTCTTCTTCTTCCTTCTCGGTGCTGATTAATTAATGGGAGCCCTTTTGGTAGATTTTCTCCAACTAGAGGGCTGCGACAAGGTGATCCCCTGTCCCCCTTTTTATTCATCTTGGGCATTGAAGTTCTCACGAGGCTCTTGTTTAAAGAAGAAGTGGCTGGGAATTTAAAAGGCCTAAAAATTGCGAGAAACTGTCCTGCTATATCCCATCTCTTGTATGCGGATGATCTGCTGATTTTTGGTAAAGCGTCCTGTGCTGAAGCCTCTTGCATTAGTAGCTGTTTTGAGAAGTATTCACGATGGTCTGGTCAATCCATCAATGCAAACAAATTCTCCATTCATTTCAGCAGAAATACTTTCCCAGGCTCTATCCGAAACATCCTCTCTATTCTCCTTTTCACCCATAACCCAGCTAAGTCTGTCTATTTGGGGCTGCCGATTTTATTTGGAAATTCCAAGTCCAAGGCCTTTTATGGGATTATTGAGAGTGCTCAAAGGAGAATGGAAGGTTGCTGTTCAAAGTCTCTTTCCCAAGCAAGTAGAACGATTTTGATTAAATCTGTGGCAGCCTCTATCCCCACTTATGCAATGAGTACTTTTCTCCTCCATAGAGGAATCTGCAAAAATTTGGACAAGATGTTCAAAAATTTCGGGTAGGGATTTCCTCCTAGAAAATCTAGAAATCTCTCTTTGAAGTCTTGGGATTCTCTTTGCCTTCCTCGTGCTTTGGGTGGTATGGGGTTTAGACGGATGAAGGATGTCAATCAAGCTCTTATTGCTAAACTAGGTTGGAAGGTTCTCACAAATTTCAAAAGCCCTTGGGTCGGCCAGCTGCGAGGTAAGTATCTCTGTTTTATTCCTTTCCTCTCTTCCTCACCTAATTCTGCTAGTACTTGGCTTTGGAAAGGGATTTTAAAATCCCGGCAACTTTTGTCTCAAGGAGCCTGTTACAAAATTCATAGGTTTTCCTCTCTGCCGGTTTGGGACTCCCCTTGGATCCCCACCTTTCCTTCCTTTAAGCCAATTCCTCTTAATAATAACAGTAATGTTTTCCCTCATTTTTTGGTTAAAGATCTTTTCTCTCAGTCCACAAATTCCTGGAATTTTCCTTTGTTGACTTCTATCTTTGATCCCTCTTCTGTGGCTGAGATTTAAAAAATCAAACCCATCTCTTCTCAAAGGGACGTCTTTTTGTGGACCTCTTCTGCCAATGGCTCCTTTTCAACCTTTTCAGCTTATAAACTAATTAGGACTAATTCCCTTTCCCCTCTCCATAATTCTGTTTCCTCTTCCTCCTAGAAAAAATTGTGGAGGCTTAATCTTAGTGATTGGCTGAAATTCTTTTTGTGAAAAATGGCTTGGAACATCATTCCAACCAAATCAAGGCTTAGTGAGGTTTTTTATATCTCTCCATCTGATATGGTTTGTCCTCTTTGCAAATCTGATTTTGATTCTCTTGGTCATCTTTTTTTTCGGCGCAGTTTTGCAAGGATTATTTGGAGAGATTCTTTCTGGCCTTTAAACTCTTTGGTTTGGTCAAATATAGTATGTTAGATTGGTTGAATTGTATTCTCAACCCCTTTTTGTATCTTGGTTTACCAAAAAAATCGGATGTTCACCTTTTTCAAATTTTTGCCTCTACTTTTTGTGATTTGCTGTGGTTTAACAGGAGCAAGGCGGTTCATGATGGAATTATTCTAGATGCTCTTTCTTTATCTCAGATCATTAAAAAAGTTTCTTTGGATCACCTCTTGGCTTGGAAAGGACTCTCATCTTCACATACGGAAAAATGGCTCCCTCCTACAGCAAATTCCTTCAAGATTAATTTTGATACTGCTGTGAGAGACACTTTTTATGCTCAAAGTGCAGTCTGTCGAGATTCAAGTGGCAAAATAATTAAGGCACTTTCAAAGATTAGTCCTCCATGTGACCCCACTTATGGGGAGGCTTTGGCCATGTCTCTTACTGTCTCTTTGGCAATCTCTCTCAATATCTTAGATTTTATTTTGGAAGGTGACTCTTTTATTGTCATCATGTCGCTCCAACACTGGTCCCTGGTTCAAGATTGGAAAATTGAGAACATTATTGCCGACTCCATTGCTATGATTCCCCCATCTTCTTCTTGGAAGACAAAAAAAGTTCACAGAAGTGCAAACTTCTGCGCTTACCATGTAGCTTATTGAGCCGCGACTAGAGTTCATTCCCGCTGCATTTCCACTCACTTACCTCATTCCCCATCTTTTTCCATTTGTAGTGGGAAGGATCCATCCCCCCTACTAGTTTTGTTTCTTGTTGTTTTTGCTCTGTTTGTGTTTGTGTTTGTGTTTGTGTTTGTGTCTCTTACAAAAAAAAAAAAAAAAAAAAAAAAAAAAAAAAGGAGAAGATGGTTCAAGGCTTGAATTTGAAACTTAAATATATATTAAATATGTATAATATATATATATATATATATATATATATATAAAGAAAATGTATAATATATATTACATTATATATAAAGAAAATACGGATATGTGTATAGTTTTTACAAATAATGGATACGGGCGGTTATTATCGACGGATATTTTCACCCTACATTGAGGGTTTACGCGACGGCAAAAGCAAAAGGCAAAAGTTGCCTAATGGGAAGAGCCGGCCGTGCACGTAGCCTCGGTTGAATGGTGACGTCCACTGGAAGGCTCCACCCGGAAAGGACAGAGTCACAGAGAGAGGGAGAGAGGGAGAATTGTTTCACTTCTGGTTTATTGTGGTGATCGATCTGGGTATCTGATGCCATTTCTTCTTTAAAGCCAGGCGCGTGTATTGAGAGAGGTTCGTTTTCTTTTACTTTCGTTTATTTCCGTTCTGTACAGAGCGATCTCGTCCGGTTGAGAATAGATTAAACTTCATTCCATGATTTCTGCTTCTTCATTGTGTTATTGGCTTTGTTCACGAGTGTGATCTATTGCCTTCTTTCCATTTCTTTTCATTTCTATGAAATATGATCCGTACTAGGTAAATTGCCGCTTGCCCATTTCAATTCTACAATAATATTGCCTGAATTTTGAGATATTTGATCGTTCAGATTACTTATGATTTAATGGCGTGCATCACAAGCTGTAAGTGCTGTTTCTGAGGCTTTGCAATGAGAGTGTGTGTGTGCGCGCGGGTTGTGTACTTCAACTTAAATATGTAAATTCAGCTCCTAAGATTTGTATATCTCTTCTTCTTCTACTGAATTTGTTCTACGGTGTTAGTGAAATGATATATCTAGAATTTCCAGATGCGTTCTACCTTTAACAAGCTATCTTTCGTGTTCATGAGAACCTTCTTGAATCGCTACATTATTTGATTGAAAAGTTAACGATCAAATATATGTTGTCCCATGTTTTGTATCTTGGTCCCTTCTTCAATGGAATTAGATGTTAATGTTAATGTGCATAAACTGATTATTAAGCACAAAATCTTAAAATTAGAAAAATATATCATCGTTTATTTCAGATTGTAAATGTCATTTGAGTTGACAGTGTCAGCGATGAAAGGGTTTGAAGGTGAACCTTCTCTAACTTATTACTTGACATGCTTTTCTTATTGGTTAAACTGCCATTAATGCATGTTGAGGTGTTAGAGAGGTACAATTTATCTTATCCTAGTTCAATATAGTGATCTTGGCCCAAATAAGATGGTTTGAAGTCTCATTGCTTAAAGGACGTCTTTTGGTAAGGTAGAATTTTGTATGTTGCCACATTTTTGTATTTACTTCTAAGTCAGGAAGCTTCTAAATAGATTGCTTGCATGGTTGATCTTGATTTATATAATTGTCTGAAACAGTCCTAAAGTGACAGCTTTTTACTTAAGCATGTCCCATTCCAGCTTTTAGAGTGACCTAATTCTAAAATTTTTATTTTTTAGGAGACATTTTTAATTTTGGATGAGAGTATTAGTCTCAAGATATAATATTCTCTTATTATTTTTTTTTTTTTTCAATTTTTTTTTTTTTTTTTTTTGGATCATTGGATCTTTTGGATGCTGTAATTATTAATTCCTAATGATGGTATCATTTTCACATGTCAGTGCATCAACTAGAGCTTTTAATAAAGGTGCTATGGAGATTGATGTGCCTCAAGTCACAGAATAACGGATTTTCATGTCATTGTGCTTCTGAAACAGGAATTTGTGGGAATAGGAAGTTGGGAATATTCTTCTGTATGTGTATTTCTCCATCTTCTTGACTTGCACCACTGCCTTAAGTTATGCTAAAAGTCTTGAGTTTCTTTTACAGCTGGAACAAAAGATTTATTTACTTGTCAATTTCTTGTTGCAATAGTAGTGCTTGTTGTCTTTGCCATAGAAACACACAATGGGAACATTGGCCTCCTGAGCTTGATTAAGTAGAATATATTGAAGCCAAATAGTGCAATAATCTGATATGCAAGTTTTGTGTTGGAATCCAAAGATTTGATTAATTTGATGGGCAAGGAAAATTTGTTGCATACAATAAAGGATGGAGTCAGCAATGAGGATTGCTTATCCATCGAGAGTGAAGAATTAGGGACTCAGCCACGCGATAGTCTAGACAGGGAGGCAGGCCTGCCAGCCTGTCGTGTGTGCCAATGTGCTGAATCTGACAAAAGAGGGGATGTTGCTTTAGGATTTCTGGGAATCATTTCTCCACTACAAGAAGCAAGTAAAAGCTATGGGGAGGTGAAGCCTGACAACAAGGAAGTTTTGAAAGACGTTGAAAGTAAATTATCCCTCAAAAAGAATGTTGGCAGAGAAGCTGGGCTTGTGGAGTTTATTAGTCCTGATGGGGAGGTTTTCATTTGTAATACTGACATGGAGATGGGTTCATGTTACAATCAAGACTCATTGGTGGAGCTTGGTTGCTCTTGCAAAAATGACCTTGGTTTAGTTCACTATGCTTGTGCTCTAAAATGGTTTGTAAACCATGGATCCACTATTTGTGAAATCTGTGGACATGTTGCAAAAAATATTAGAACTGCTGACTTCAAGAAGGTTGTAGGTTCCTTGAAAGAATATGAAGCATTGAGAGAAAGGACTGCTAGTGGAGAACCCATTCCTGCACTGGTGTATGCAAGTACAGGCGTGGATCCTGATGCTGTTGCTGCTATCCGAAGGCAGCGGCTTAGTGAGATTTCATTGTGGTTTAATCCATACAATAATATTAACTACAATAATTCTGCTGCAGTTTCACAGGTTGTATCTGAACAACCTGTGAATACTGTCTCTGAAGATGTTGTCCCTGATGAAAATCCTGCAACTAAGTGGGCTGTGGAAGGTACTGGGATTCTACTTGCTACAGGGCTTCTTACTGTTACTCTTGCATGGCTCATTGCCCCTCGTGTTGGGAAGGTATGTTAGATTAAGTGTTCTTTTTAGTTTATTAAGAATATAGTGCACACAGGGAACTTCGCATTCACGTTGAAATTCAATTTATAGGGTTATTAGCTCATCTTATGTGTAGAGACATTTTAACTCTTTGGTCCGTATTAAAATACTTGCACGAGTATAGGCACCTTTTGCCATTCAAAATGAACATGGCAAGTGATGGAAATGATAGGAATTGTTGGAATATCACTTCATCTATTTGTTATGTCATTCTGTGTTGGAGTTGCCACATTCTGTTTGGCACTTTACAAATCATTAATTTGTAATAAGCTAACGTTGCCAAATATTGTTTCCTGTACAGGCTTGTGTAAATGCTTGGCAGAATTTCTATTAACTAGCAAGTGGTAAAAATTGGTGTTTATTTATTAGACACAACCAAGCATTAACACCACATTTGTTTCATTTCTGAGGAAATGAATAGAATGTTTGGTTTGTCAAAAGTGGCAGAAAAGAAAAGAAATGTGAGGAAAAGATGCCCTCATTTTCCTCTCAGGCCCACCAAATATTCTCTCAGACTAGGTCAGATCTGGAGACAATGTTGGGTGTAAGGAAGAGAGGACTGAAACTTCATTTTCCTTCTTCTCTTTATTTTCTCTCCACCTTTTTTTAATAGCTAAAAAATTGAAAAAAAATAATCCCTTTGTTTATTTTCTTCAGTACTCCCTACTTTTCTTCACTGTATTTTCTAATTGTATAATTTCCCTAATGGAGAATAATATAGTTTCTACTATGTTAGAAGTGTTAGGGTTTGAGTCATTAGGGCTTTGAGGGTAGTTTGGTCTTTATGGTATTTCCCTAATCCTATATACCATAAAGACCAAACTACCCTCAAAGCCCTAATGACTCAAACCCTAACACTTCTAACACACCCCTCAAGCTAGAGCATATACATCATATGAATCCAGCTTGAAAGATACAAGCAAACGAAAAACAATTAGAAAAACATACTCTAACACTCTCCCTCAAGCTGGAACAACTTGGAGTACACAATACAAACAACAAGATAATTAAATAAAACTTCAACGCCGGTCGAAAACTCGTTGGAAACTTGAACAACCAAGGTTTGATCAGATCTCGCCGCAAAACACCAAGGCCGGTCGGACACATCGATCACAATATTGGATTGGTTCTCGCCAAAGAATCCAAGGCCGGTCAGATACATCGATCTAGAGATCGGTTCTCGCCGTAAAACACCAAGGCCGGTCGACATCGATCACAACATTGGATCGGTTCTCGCCGTAGAATCCAAGGCTGGTCAGATACATCGATCACCAACAACCAACAACCAACAACAAACACATGATTAACTAACAAGTTTCGCCGGAAAACAACTACTGGGAAAAAAAACACTTAGTTGGAAATTGCCGAAACTCGCCGGAGATAGACAGAACATGCCGGCAATACCTAAAATAGTGAAAAACATAACAGAAACAATCAAGGCTCGTCGGACCTTCACCGGAGACTCGCTGGAGCTCGCCGGAGAATACAGACCACTCCGGCCACTCCAAAAACAGTGGCTACAGAACCAATAGAGGGCCACAGTAACTTTTCAACATCACAAAATCACACTGGCAACTTTTTTTTTTTTTTTTCCCACCGGAGGTATTTCGGTAACCATAAAACATAAAAAATAAACTGCTACAAAGGTGCTGCCCACACGGGCAGTGCTGCTGCCAACAAGAGAAAAACCCAAGGACAGATTATCCCAGAAACGAAACAAGCTCTGATACCATGTTGAAGTTTGTAAGAACGGTATAGACACAAAAGGCGGAGGCTATTATATTATTCAACTTATCTTTAACCTAATACAAGCATCCTATTATATAGGATTAGGGAAATACCATAAAGATCAAACTAGCCTCAAAACCCTAATGACTCAAACACTAACTCTTCAATGTATCTCAGAGAAAATATGTACTTGATTTGTTAGAAGAGACAGGTATTTGGGTGCTCGTCCTGTTGACATTCCAATGGATCCTAATTTGAAATTACTATAGGATGAAGGGGAATTGTTTGAAGATCCTGGTAGGTATCGTCGCGTAGTTGGAAAGTTGAATTATCTCACTATTACTAGGCCAGACATCTCATATGCAGTTAGTATTGTTAGTTTGCTCTTGGAGCTTATCTTTAACCTAATACAAGCATCCTATTATATAGGATTAGGAAAATACCATAAAGACCAAACTACCCTCAAAACCCTAATGACTCAAACCCTAACACTTCTAATACTCCTCCTCAAGCTGGAGCATATACATCATATGAATCCAGCTTGGAAGATACAAGCAAACGAAAAACAACTAAAAAAATATACTCTAACATACTATAACCACTTGTATAAGGAAATCATGTCTAGATCTATGTTATCTACATAAATACATTTATGCTTGAAACAGAATTACATGCATGCATGCTGATAAGCAATTCATGTCCAGATTTATTTTACATATTAATATGCATACATTCATAATAAGAATACACATATTCATAGAACAATCACTATCATACCCTTATGTATGTATTTATATTAAATAAGTCTAGGCATGATTTTCTTGAGCGAGAAATCTAGCATATTTCAATAGATATATCCTCAAAATTACTAGGTGAGATGTGTTAATTGTTAATCACGTTAGTTTGCATTTTCTTGTAAATCAAATTTAGCTCTATACCACTTTTTGACTATTGCTGCGTGCTGTGATATTTTGAGCCGAGAAGTACTAGAATAACATCATTATGAGTTGGAGATTTCCTGTTGTGCATGTTAGTTTTATGAAATATCTCAAGTGTTGGGATGTATGTCTTTCTTGGTTTGATTTGTGTTATCTGGTTTATTATTGATGAGCAACTCTCTCAACTTAAAGTGCTTCAATGGTTAAAAAGTGTATGGTTGGATTTATATAATGCAGCAGTCATGATTTTTCGTCTTCCTTTTGATTAGTTCTTCGTCTTTGGAAATATTTTTAGGAAAAAATGCAAAATCAGTTTCTATGGTTTCACTAATTAGTCTGATTTGCAATAAGCTCTCTATGGTTTTAAAATGTTTTGAAAGCTCCTTGTGGTGTGCAAAAATAACAAATTACTCTCTACTATCAAATTCTGTAAAAATACTTGATGGATTCCATTAGTGTGCTACGTCAGATCTAATGAAATTACGACACTTGTCACCCATAATAAAAAAATATATAAATATATAACAAATGAAAACTAAAATTATAATTAAAAACTTTTTATATATATATATATAAAAAGTGTGTGGGACCTAGAAGACAGTGTTGGCTCTGCCACCCCCAAGCCGCCCTCTGCTATGATTCTCAATTACAAAACTAGTAATACTAGCATGAAGAAGAGATCCTGGTACCAAATTGTGGCTATTTTTGACCTAACTAGATGAAAAATAAAAGCTATCTTGCTGTTAGTGTTCAGGTGATGTTGATGTTATGTTTGCATAAGAGGCATATCAAATTTCTATAATGGTAAATCAAAGCCCTTCACGAGTGTGGGGGCGTTCACTTCCTCCATTAAAGACGTTGGGAAACCAGAAAAATGGCTACACCAGGAATCAAAGTCCCCACCACTTTTTTTTTTTTTTCTTTTAGTTTTTAATTTTTATTTTTATTAAAAAAAAATTGTTTTGAGAAACTTCAACAAACCTCTCTAAACTTTCATCGCTTTTGCAATCACTCCCTAAAACTTCAAAAACTCTCAATTTAGTGTGTCAAACTTAAAAAAATTGCAATGTCACCCCCTTGTTAGTGTTTGTGGCTAAATTAGATGGTAAATTTGTGAAATGACCCTTATAAGTTATATCCTTGTAAAATTAAAAAATTACCTTAATTTGTATTTTTTTTTTTTTTTTCTTAAAAAAAAAAAAAAAAAAAAAAAACTACATCATTAGTTCGATGACTAACATTAGGTCATGTTGTGACCCACGACAGTCACCACCAAACCCATGCTCGTGGGTTTGAGTCACCCCACCAAAGAATTCCTGCCTTTTTGTTTTTTTTTTTAAAAAAAAGTATTTAGGAATTTCCAAGGCTTTTCCTTTAGGATTTAATAGGGTGGCATTGCAAATTTTTAAAAGTTTGGTACACTAAATTGAGTATTTTTGAGCTTTAGGTGGTGATTGCAAAAGTGATGAAAATTTAAGGAGGTTAATGAAATTTCTCCTTTTAGTTTTTATATTTTATCTTTTATATATTTTTTATTATGGTGACATGTGGTACTTTCAATGGATCTAACGTGATACATTAATAGAATTTGCCAAGTATTTTGGCAGAATTTGATAGTAGAGAGTAATTTGTTATTTTTGCATAACACAGGGAGTTCCAAGAACATTTTAAAATCATAGGGAGCTGATTACAAATTAATGAAACCACAAGAACTGATTTTACATTTTTCTTATATTTTTATTTCACTTGTTTGCTATATGTATGATACTTCCTTTATGTGTGACCTATGTTCAAGACATCTTGTAAAATGGTAAATGAAAATAGGAATATTATTATATAAGCTTCTAATATATTGTATTTCTACATCCTAATTGTTAAAGCAAAAATTGCAGTGAAGTTATCAGATACGTACAATTCTGACCAGGAGCTATTGCTTTTAACTGCAAAGAAAATGCTTGCTTCTTTTTTAATTTTTTTATATACGTATAAGGATATCCGTTTATATTGTTTTTCATCGGTGCTTGTTGTGTTTATCATTTTAACCATCATGTCCTTATTATATGCTTTATTTGATACTTTCCTCTTTGATATGCAGAAAACTGCCAGAAGTGGTCTTCATATTCTCCTTGGAGGCATTTGTGCTCTAACAGTTGTCGTTTTCTTTCGCTTTGTAAGTAGCATATTACTGCTTCTGCTCAAAAGCCTGAGTTGGTATGTGTTTATTCTATATAAATAAGCAGTTTGGGTAATAAAAGTACCTTTTTTACTCTTGGCACCACACAGCAAAAAATGAAAGCTCAGGCCTTTTGAAAACATGTGCATGCACTCACTCATATGTCGAAACCCAAGGCATTTTTTTTTTAACCTGGTTTGGATATTTAAAATTCTCAAAGCTCGGTCCAAACCACTTTTGTTTGTCTTGTGTTCCTCCTCAGCCTCAATCTCAATTCTTAGGATCAGCTTCCTATATTCTAGATGTCATAACTCAGATCAAGGGAGTGGCGCAAATGTGGAACTGCTGAGAATTTTCAGCTAGAGGAAAGAGAGTAGAAGTTTCTAAAGATAAGATGATGGAGAGAGAGAAGAGAAAAGAGATCAGTTAAGAAGGGGTTGGGCCCCTCTGACTTTCAAAGAAACTCAATTTCATTCATTCTGTTCATACCCCTTGTTGGCTTTTGCTCCCTGTTTCCTTCTCCCTATACACCATTGATGATACTTGATAGGGTTTCAACGTGATTGACGTTTGAGAAGTTACTATACCTAATTTTTTGACAAATTCAAGTCAGATTCTGTGGTTGGGTTTGTGGAACTGAAGTTGTGTGCGACCTTAAATATGATTCCAAAAGCAAGTCATAACTAATATGTAACATTGGCCATATGGCTTGTCTTTTTATTCTCTGCCAATAAGAGTTCCTACAAGTTCTTAGCTATCTTTAAGTTTCATCTACTTGGATTCATGGATTCTTTTTGTGAATTAATTGATGCATAATCAGAATATTTTAGCTATTATTTTGAAGTATTTGTGATCCAAACAATGGAGTTGCAGCTGTAACTGAATTCCAATTGGAATGTAGCAACCATGGATTTGAATGTGATCATTTTGATATTGAATTTTGCAGTTTGTGCTGACCAGAATCAAGTATGGACCTGCACGCTACTGGGCAATATTGTTTGTGTTTTGGTTTCTTGTCTTTGGCATATGGGCTTCGCGAACACATGGTGCTCATGCGGCATGATTTTGTCAGCATAATATTTCTGTAAGTTGTTAATTGCATGGAAATAGTGGAATTTGAGAATTTCTTAAAGGGGTAGTAGCTTTATGTTAATTGTTGTGTTGGTAAAGAAGAAACCCAGAACAGAGTTGTTGAAGTTGGAAATATTGGGAGTCATGGGATTATTGGTGTATTATTATTGTATATGATTTGTAAAGAGATCCATAATTGTTGACGGGAAACGTCCTCCACCGGAACATACCCAAAGAAGTAAGAAAAGGGCATTGTAATATTTCTGAAACTTAAAACCTTGGATATTATCGATGTCTCTTGGATGTTATTATTATTATTATTTTTTTTCAATCTTTTCTCAACCTCTTCTTCCCTTGTCAAAGCTAGTCGGATCTGAAAATGACTCTCTATTCATCTTCTTCATGTTATTTGCATCTTTCGTCTTTCCTGCTTGCTGTCAAGATTATAGGAATTTCCTCTGCTCTTTTTTTTTTTTTTTTTTAAAAAAAAAAAACAATGAGATTATTTCAAACTGTCGAAGCATACTTGTTAAATGAGTAAAAGCGGAATTCATATAAATTCCAATATTTCTTTTGGTGAAACCCAAAAAATGGAGGAAAGCAACGCTTGACTGCCTTGTCTCTTCTTCCTCACTAAAGTGTTAGCCTCCATCCATTCCAGCATATACTTTCTCTCTCTCTCTCTCTCTCTGTCTCTCCCTTTGAAACTCTCAAAAGCTACAAGAAAATAAAAACTGTCCCACAAGACACAGAGAGAGAAAAAGGTGTGAGAGAGAACACGGTTTTGCTACTGTATTGACTCACATTTTTGTCCCATCAAGTTTAATGGAAGTGTTTGTTTAGGTGTGCGATTTTTTATTATTATTTTTTTAAAAAAAAATATATGTTTGGATGGAAGAATATAAAACAAAATTAGAAAAGATGTTTGAAAACGTGAATTAAATTGAAAAAAAAAATTAAAAATATATATATATATATAAATTAAAAAAAAAAAATGAAAGGGATGGCCAAACAAAAGGTGTTTGAGAATGGTTTGGCCCCACGTAAAGCTAATGGTGGTGAATCGGCCACCCTAGGTGGCTTTCGTGGTGGCTAAGCTACCCTCGGAAACCGCTTGGGGATGGCTTAGCCACTTCCATTCAATTTGAGGGCGACCAATCCGCTATCGGACATCTAGTTTGGCACCCCCTTTTTTTTTCCTTTTTTTTTTTGCTTTTTTTATCGTTTTTTATTTTATTTTATTTTATTTTGAGTTGGGTTGAAAAAATTAGAGTTGGGTTAAAAATAAATTAGAGTTTGGTATAAAAACACCCGAACAAATATTCAAAAAATAGTGAAAAATAAAACATGATCAAAACAAGCCCTAAAGAATACATTTCATCCCCAATGTGGAGCAAAACCTCGTTCAGTCAAATTTGACACATCAACTAAAAACATCCCCCCTTATTCATTTGATGCATTACCTTTTAATTTCTTTTTACTTTGGTTTGGTTGTTCTGTGGCTTATTGTTAGGTTGTCTAACTCTTTCTTGTAGTTATCGGTTGTAGTTCTTTTTTAATATACTTATATAAAAATAAATAAATAAATAAAGTGACCCCATACTATGGTCTCGAAATCATCAAATTAGAAACATGGGTCTTAAAGTCAAAATCGCAAAAAGCAGGTCGGTGACTTATCATAATTTCCCTACAAGTATTAACAAATTAGTTGTACATATTACAAAATAAAGTAATCAAAAACGGGAGGGAAAAGAAGAAATGATCACAAAAAGATATATAGAGAGATACATACATTCTACAAGTATGGATGTGATATTATAAAAGTTAATCTAAAGCTGGTGAACCACACAGCGTGTCAAGGAAAAATGCAAGTGCGCGCGCGCGAGGGGTGGACGAAGAAAACTCGTTAGTAGGAGGAATGAGATGACTTCCAAATTTCAGATAGACCCTTTTCTTCTTGCTCCAAACCCTGCATTGTAGACGCAGACAAAGCAACTGCTTATTTACTTTCAAAACAAAATAACAAATTCTATGAACCAATTCTAGATTAGCCGATGAGAAATACAAGGCAACCAAAGAAACAAGACCAAAATCCAGAAGATAAAAAAACCCGTTTATACACAATAAAAATATCAATCAGAACTTGAAAATTGTATGGAAAAATCTTCTTTAATTTCCTTTTTGCCTTTTATAAGTAAACTGTACTGCAGACTCCTTAATAATGCAGTCCTGAACAGGAAATCTTTCCACAACAATTCCGTACTCCATAGGAGGTATAGGCATCATCATCATTAAAGTTGGTTCTAGTCTACCTTCTTGAAGACTCATCCAATTATGGCCATAACCAACCAAAGTATTGAGGTGGATTGCTTTCATATCAATATGGCTCCTTCCATTATATCAATTATAGCACCCTCATCCTCAAAATTCTCCAATTTCACATTTGGGGTACAAGGAAAAGTGAAAAAATTAACACTAGCCTGAAGAAAACTTCTATGCATTGCCAAAGAGCATAAAGAAGTATAGAGGCTGTGAAGAAGGAAGAGAAAAGATAGGAAGGGGTAAAGCCGCAGCATAATGAGTATTATGAGATGATGATGAGGGAAGGCAATGAAGTATGCGGACATGGCGATATGAAGACACTGTCATGGGTTAAATATGGGGGCAATAATTACATGCCCACGTCTCTAAAACCAGGGAAACGGTCAAACTTGATCTGCACAACACAAGAATATAATTATGAAAGCCTACCACTAGAACTAAGGTTCACTGATGAATGTCCAAATTGCAAGTGGGCCTTGTCTCAAGTGAACTACGAGTAGTAGCTCAAAGCACTTGATGCAACATATAAGCGCAAGGCTAAAATCAGAAACATACCTGGGACCTACAGCATTTTCTTGTTGTAAAGGTGTGCAACACTCCTTTCGCATATGCTTGTCAAGAGTACACATCAGATTAAAGTATATCATGAAATCTGTTTGGAATAATACCACTCGACCAGCCCATTAGACGAGTCACAGGCTTCAAGGCCAATGTCAGCCCACGAAGAGCTGCCAAAATGCAAAGTCCAAATACCAAGACTTCCGGGATGGGCATATCCCAGGAGAACGTGAAGAATACTCGCTGTGTCACTCTCGGAATAGATGCATCCCGGGAGGACATGACAGGTTGGCGCATTGAGATTAGGTCTCGAGATATGACACATCCCGGGACGAAGATTCATCCGCTACAGGCAAAACCCAGGATAGATGCATCCTGGCAACACAAGACCGAGGCATCTCAGATACAGAAGATATGGGATCTTTATCTTGAAATCCTAGGAAGGATGTTATTGGGTCTCAATCCCTGATATTCCAGGGCTGGATCTTATCCCGAAGAGTCCGGATTGGGCTCTTGCTCCAAGTTGAATTGAAGTAGGAAGTACAATTTGGGTCCAACTCAAACTCTCTACTATTCTGAAGAATCAGGTGTAAACAGTCCTATTCCAAGTTGAATTGGAATAGGAGTCCAGACCCAAATAAATTTCCTTTACACTCCAGGTCGAATTGAAGTAGGAGACCTAATCCAGGTCTAACTCAACTTCTCTGCCTATAAATAGGCCCATCCACCAGGTACAAACCTCAGACTAAATTCTTGTGCTTTAGGCATACACATTCTCAAAGAAACTGACTTAGGAATCAGAGTAAGACCACGCCAGCACACCCTTATTGTTTTGCAACGATCGTGGCAGCATCAGGAAATACAGATTGAAGGTCAGAAGCGCGTCGAAGAAGGTACAGTTCATGCAATCCGGAAAAATTTCTAACAAAATCCAACCATGTTGTCATTCACCTTCAAGCTCCTTTTCCCGAACAACTTCAACAAGCACTGAATCATACTTTCTCAGTTAATCTGATAAGCTAAATACAAAGGAACTTAAAGATATTATTGGCCTTGTTTAATATTTTTGAGTGTAAGTTGAACATGTTTGACGAACTGTATATCTGATTTAGCTGATTAATGTCTCCCAATCTGCCAAAAGTTGTGGAACCAACAATAAAATCTCAAGGTTTAATTTATGATGTAGTGAGTTTCTGCTAAATTATTTGTGTTTCCTATATTACCCATAAATCATTGGAATTTTTTATGTATGTTATTTACACCTTATGCTTCCCACTTACGGAGGCTAGAACCAAATGCCCACACCTTCATTATTTGAACACAATCCAGGAATTTTTTTTTTTTTTGATAAGTAATGTTTATATAACAAAAGCGCAGAGGGGCGCAACCCTAGTACACAGGGAGTATACAAGGGAAACGTCTAACTAGAAGAAGAGAAAAGAACAAGGAAATCAAGATAGCTAACAACTAAGGGAGCGAGCCAAGCAGCTATCCAAGTATAAAGCGTATGGAAGAAGAAGGCCGTGAGTTCCTCCAAGGATCGCTCAGAATCGTTAAAGCATCTCTCGTTCCTTTCTAACCATAGACACCACACTATGTATAGAGGAACCATTTTTCAAACAACGGCACTCCTAGAGTGACCTCCCGACCACCAACAAGCAAACAAGCCTGTCACCTTGCTAGGCATGACCCAAGACAAACCAAATTGACTGAAGATGGCATACCATAAGGAACTAGCAATCTCACAATGAAGGAAAAGATGATCAATAGTCTCCCCATCAATTTTGCACAAACAACATCTATTGATTACGATAAGATTCCTTTTTCTGAGATTATCAATAGTAAGGATCTTCCCTAACACCGCCGTCCAAGTAAGGAAAGCCACTCTCAAAGGTGCCTTGGTGCGCCAAATACTCTTCCAAGGAAAAGGACTCGCCTCTTTGCTTACCAGGGCATTGTAGAAGGATCTAACATCGAACTTCCCTTTTCTAGATGGGATCCACCAAATTTTATCCTCCCCTCCCCTACTCATTCTCTGAGAATATAACAGAGTATAGAACAAGGCTAGCACTTCCAATTCCCAATCATGGGCCGATCGAAAGAAACTAACATTCCATTGAAGAGTTCCACCCGTAAGCTCCAAATTGTCGGCAATGAACGCATCTTTTGCACTAGCTATGTTGTATAGGCCTGGAAAAGCTTCCTTAAGAATCGTTTCTCCGCACCAAACATCATTCCAAAATCTGATTTTGAAACCCATCTCCTGGATCAAACTTAATATGTTTAGAAAACAATCACCACCCTCTCCTAATATGCCTCCAAAGACCCACCCCATGAGGCCCGGGAGTGTCAACAGAATGCCATCCACCCCACTTAGAGCCAAACTTGGCATCCACAACAATTTTCCACCAAGCCTCTCTCTCATGTGCGTAGCGCCACAATCCAAGAGTTAAAAAATAAAAAGGGCAAAGCCAATTAGATATATTGGTTAATTTAGAATTCTTTAGATGTTGAGCCAAAAACCATACCAGGGTAACTCAACTGACAATTGTCAAAATCTACAACAAATGGCGTATAGAGATAACATGTTTTTTTACAGATCGTCCATTTGGTCAAGGAATCTAGCTAACCATATATGCTGACGGTTATACAGTTTGGGGGACAACTGATGACAGAAAAATTGATCCATAAAAGCAATGCATTACACAATGGATTTTCAGTGTCATCAGCTATCGAGGATACTATTCAATTGAATCCACCATGGAATTTTAAATTCCACATCAACTAGTTCAAACTTCTCATCTATCTGTCTTGACCACTCTCTGTCCATGCAAAAAATACTATCTCAGCATTCAAACTAACGGGAAAACAGGCTTCATCTTTCTCTTTTTGGTTTCTCCTTTGACCAAAGTCATAAACAAAAAAGAAAAATATTGAAAAACTTATCTTGCACTATGATAGGGAGGCATGCCGTCCTGTGGAATACACAGGGTGGGGTTGGGTGCTATACATTTCTTGGCGAGGGAGCTTTCACATCTACTTTACGAAAATTTGGTAAGATGCTTTTGTAAGAAAAGCATTTTCCTTTTCCTTTTTCTTTTGGCAATAAGAGTCCATCATTCCTCAAAAACTTCAAACTAGAATACAACACAGACCAAACAAAGACAGCCATTGACACACATTAGCTTAAAGGAGTCCACACTAGAACCATAAGATCACACACTTGAACTTCAATTTCTACATATTAATATCCACAAGCAAGGACAGGAGAAAATAAAAACCAAGACACCAAAAGCTAAATAAAAAACAGGCATCTAAAACCATAAATTCACCATATTTAAGTCAAATTCGCACATACCAGTACACGGAATGCAAATAAAGTAACAGAAGAAAACCAAGAAACCAAGAATTGAATCAAATAAGTACCGGTGTCACGCCAGATAGAAGATATCATCAGTCATAAGAAGAATGTACTGCAGAATCCTCAAAGGGGCATTCCGAAAATCCAATTGGGGCAACCTCAACTCCCTAATTCTACACTCCCCACCACTCCCACCATCCCCATGTAACCGCCCCGCCCGAACCCGGTTCGACTCGACCTTTCTGAACAAATACACCGAACTCCCACCCAAAACTCGCCTATCCCCGGAATCCGTAGATGGGTTTTGCTTGGTCTTGAAAAGGGTCCAGCCCATTCCTGCCAGAGACCGAGAAAAGGCATCCATGGTGTCTATTCGATCACCGGTGAGCCGGGAAAATAGAGAGATTGAGCAACAATCCCAGTTACTAGTGCTGTCAGTGGTTGCTTTGCTTGTGAAATGGGTGGAGTTGATAAAGGCTAGCTTGAAGAGGCCTTTGGAGAGTGTCGCAAAGGAGCGGAGGTGGGTGAGAGAGGCTGTGGAGAGCGAAGGGAATGGGAGGGGAACGGCGTCGTTTGGCAAGGAGTGGGAAGAGAGCGAAGAGGATGACCATGATATAGGGAATGGCGATGATGGTGATGAGGAGGAGGAGGTTGATGGGGATGATGATGAAGATGGGTATGCGAAGATGATGTGGGAGAGAGATGGGGTGGGGTATAAGTCCATGCCCATGTCTCTGGCTATGGTGGCGAGTCTGTAAGTGTCTGTGATGAGCTCTTTGGTTGGAAGGAAGAGGAGCAGTGGGGTCTTTGTTCCGGTGACTTTGTCAGCGCCGGTCTTGCATCTTCTTGTAGTTGTTGTTTGATTGTGATGGGCAGGGACACCATGGGCATATCGATCAAGGTGGTCGTTCTCATTTTGTTTATGGGGATGCTGTTGGGTCAGAAGGCAAGGGTTGTTAATGGTTTCTCCCAAGACCAGAGAGCGTACCAGCTTTAGTGGGAGCATGTTTCTTTTTTTCTCTCTCTCGGATTGGAAGGCATCTTCTTACCTCTATCTTTGACAAACTGTGTAGGTCTCGAATTACCTTTACTTGTTGGAAGGCATCTTCTTGTTTTTACACACCACACCTCAATCTCAATTCCATCAATTTTTTTTTTTTTTTTATTCAATAATGGGATAAGGGTTACAAGAACAAAAACAAATAAAATGGGATGTGCTGCCAACAACAAAACCCAAACCGAAAAAGTGATACAGAGATGGTAATGGAAACAAAGGCAAAAAGACTTCGTTAAAAGCCTCATGTGGTAAAAGCAACAACCACTTACTAGCATAGCCGATCAACCCTTAAAATAATGTGTTAAAAAAATAATAATAATCCGAAGATGGATAGACACTAGTATATCAATCTAATGAGATAAATGATAAGTGTCAAATGTTACATATTTGTACCATTTAATTTGCATATGTTAATTCCTTAGTATTGTTATTTGTTTGATGGTGTTTTGTTTTAGTGTTTTCATTTTCTGAAGGAGAAATACAACTCATTCCATTAATTTTGGGTCTTTAGATACTTCGGGGAGCATTGGCAACAAATTTGGATCGAGTGATGATTGGCACATGACGAGTCATAATAAAAATGACATATCTAGAGTTTTAGAACTCATATTGGAGCGATCTTTGTGGCATTGGAAACCTAACTCAAAGATCTACAAAGTCATGTTTCACGAGAGTTTGCTTATTCCAATGTTTACTAGGTTAAAAGAGCCTCTGTTCATACGTTGTTTGCAAGCCGTCTGAACGATGACGTCCGAACCTTCGGGAAGGCCCGTCCGGACGGCAGTGAGCTTGAGCGCACCTATTATACGATCGAGCGCACTCGGGAGGCATGTCCAGACGCTAAAAAGATCCATCCGGCCGGACCACTTGTTAGAAATGTTCCGGCCACCATTTTTAGGGTTTAAGACCCTAAAAACCCCTATAAATAGACTGCTAAGCCTCAAGAAAATGAAGCTGGAGACCAAGAACAAAATTTTACACCTTTTCTCCCCTTTAGCTTAGTTTTTCTTTAGGTTTAGGATTTATTTTCATAGTTATGTGTAGCTAATTTCTCAACTAAGGTTGAGGATGAAGCCTCATCGATGAAGAGCAACATTGTTTTCATATAAGTTAATATTATCCAATTTTATTGAGTTTTAATATTTCAATTGTTTTACTTCTAATCAATTTGTAAAGTGATTCTTGAATATCTTTTGTGATCCAATGATACATTTGATGATTTGAGATAACTTCACATAATTGATTGCTTGAGTTTTTATTTATAAAAAAAATTAGATATCTCTTGTGATTTATTCTATTGATACAATTGATGTTTTGATTTAAATTGGATATCTTTTATGATTTACAGATACATTTGTGTAAAAATTAATACATGGGATGGTTTTGATTAACTCTTTGAAGCGAAAGTGAAACATACTTAAGATTTTATTGTGAGAACTTTGGATAATATTGATGAACATGGAACATGTTGCCATGATTTGGTGAGTGTGGATTCTAAAACCTTAGTACTTTATCTCATGATTTATTTCCCTTTTATTTAGTTTATATTTTCTTTTTATTATAAACAAAAATCAAATCTCTTTTGGAACTAGGTTAGGATTTAATTAGTTTAGATATAATTTGTCCTTCAAAAACACAATTCCCTGTAGGATCGACCTCGCACTTGCAATCCATTAACTGCAAACGATTCGTGCACTTGCGAGTACATTAAAATTTCACAACAATAAAAGTAGTATGAGGGTGTAGCATTTAATATTATTGTACATCCAGTTTCATTCTAACAAATTGCTTTTTAAGATTTAAAATTAATCTAGTCATATAACTTCATCCATACTCGTTTCATTAATTTTTTTAATAGTAATGGCTACTGAGTGATATGTAGTCATCAAACCACTTCATGTCCAGTAAAAGGTAAATACATGTCCAAATGATCCAACCAACTAGCTTACATTAGACAAACTACATTGGATGAGTAACGCCAGCCAAAACTTTTTTTTTTTTTTTTTGGTAACAAACCAACATTCATTCAAGCAAAGAGGTTACAGAGACAGACAAATCAGAAAAAGAAAAGAACAAATATAAGCTTACTAAAAACCCAATCTGGACAAACCTCAATGAACTGGAATGAGATCATAAAGGACAGTTGTGAATGTAGCCCGAGAAAACCCTTGCCACAGCACATTCTGATAGATACTACCATTGAGAGTACGAATACCCTATCAAACATCTAAACAGGCTTCCTAAAACGTCATAGAGATTTAGATGAAATGTAACAGTGTAAAAAAGGTTTCCAAAAATAAACCAAACAGAAAAGAAAAAAAGATCTACACCATAGATAAAGAGTCTGAAGTCCAACCGGATCGGGTTAAATACTAAACAACAAAGCCACAGAAAGTTACTGTTGTTACAAATATCTTCCTAAATTAATAGGCAAATAATTGTATGTTTTACCCGCAAGTGCACGAGGTCAACATAGTAGTATAGGGTGCAAGTACGGGGTCATTCCTACGAGAATTGCTAATTTTGCTTAAAATTAATTCCAAAAGTAAAACAAAACAAAGATTGAATTTTGATTTGATGATAATAAAAAGCTAGGACTTTGATATCCACCACTATAGATAATATATCAATATGCCAATATTTTGATCATGTTATGTATATTTAATGTTTGTCAACCTAAAGGCACGGGTGTACCTTAAGCTATAGATTTTCCTAAGCAACGAGTTAGACATGAGTGTATACTCTAACTATTTTCTTTCTTAAAGAATTTAGCATGAGTATATACTAAGTTGTTATTTAAGAAAGCATATATTTTGTGAAAATCGACAAACACATGAGGCCTAGGGCATGGGTGTATACTCTCGGTTCCCCGTGTTGATTAACCCAAGAACCCGGTGTGGATTTCTTTGGTTACTTTTATTAAACCCAAGACTCGGTCATCCAAATTGGTTTAACTAACTAGTCCATACCACATGCATATATTGATCAAGCACACACATATAAGAAATTCATGAAAACAGGAATTGATCAAGTTAAATATCACAAAGTGATCATCACAATGGCGCCAATATTGAATATTAACTAAACATAACTAGGGCTTCAATCTAGCCCTACTAAATAAATTAGTTACACATAAGTTTGATGTTAAACATCTTCATAAAATAAAATAAAAGAAATGAAAAGAATAAACCCGAAACTTGAACTTGAAGAGCTCCAATTCTTCTCCTTGGAAAGTATCTTTTCCCCTTCCCCTATTCTCAAGGTTTAGAGTTCTATTTATAGGGCTTTAGAAGTCCTTGTTACCCTAGTAAACCTAGGAAATTCGTAGGGTTTTACTCCTATTACAAGTGGGAGTTGGAAAACCCTAATATGGAAATACTAGCAATCTGGCTGCACTCTTGATGTGTCACTTGTGCACGGGTGCAATCGATCGCAATCCGTGTGCGCTCGATCGCATATGGCCACTTCATGCCTTGTCATCTCTGGTAGTGCGCTCGATCGGAGGAAACCTACAATCGATCGCACTGTTAGGGGCTCCAACTTTTCCCATTTTCTCTCTTTGAGCCCAAATCTTCCAGATTTACTTCATTTTCTTCCAAAAGCCTACAAAAACAAGGAAAATACTAAAAGGAACTAAAATGGCATGAATTAACTAAAACTAAAGGATTAAAACATGTAAGTTAATGGCTAAAAATATGAATATTTTAACACTTAACACACCCTCAAACTTACATATTGATAGTCCCTTAGCAATACAAAACTAAAAACAAAAATGAAAAACAGAAAACAAAAAGATAAATTCATCTTGCGTGGGATGTACGATTGCATTTAGTGTATGCAACAAGCCTTTTAAACCCCTAAGAATTCCCTAGAGGACGAGTGAAGTCTCGTAAGGGTTTTTCAGAAATGTTACCCACATATATCATGCACAGTTCATATTATTCTAAAAATTAAAGTATCACTTCAAGATCATGATTTTCATTCATTATCAAGCTTAAAAAGATGAACTCCATCTTCACAATGAATTGGAATCTCAAAGTTCAATTTCTTACAAAGGACATGCTAAAGCGTCACAAGTTTGAAACAATGTAAGGTGAACTAGCACAATATTATGAAGTTTCCAAATATTTCCAATGTGCAATGTCTCCATATCTTAAAGTTCACTGAAATCCTTATTAGAATGAACAACAATGGCATATTTCTTTCTCTTCTTTTCTCTCCCTTTTTTTTTTTTTGTCAGGTTATGCAATGTTTGGTTCCCTTAAGCTTTCTAATTGACCCATGTAACGAGTGTTAAGTCAATGACTCCCAAACCAGATGGTTTTAGGGCATTAGGTGTAGAGACACCCCTAGGACTTACTAGCTCGAGTCAAAAAGGCTACAAAACCAAACTAACCATGACATCAATCAAATCAAAAAATTTCACCTTTTGACGTGAACACTCAAAGCTTTGAGGCAAGAGGTCTAGTTACTCAGTGAAAAGCTTATCAATATTCATTTATTTATATTTTTTTTTTCATATATATATATATATATATATATATATATGTCAAAGCGTCCATCTAATAAATCATCCAGTTTCATTCAAGATACAAAAACACACGTATCAAACCTCATGTCATACCTCACAAATTATATGTTAATTTGCTTGTGTGATCAGGTCAAACATGTGATTTTTCAACTGTCCTAAGCAAGTAATCTAACTAACAAATACTCTCATCAGATCATGTATTCAAAATTTTAAGCTCACTGATGAATTGGAGCCACAATTCTTTCAGATTAACCAAATTTTTAAGGTAAACATGAACATGCATAATTTTTATTATTATTATTATTCAAACATCAAACAAACAAAACAATTAACATGAAATTGGGACAAAGTCTGTGTAAGCAATATGTGTGCCCATACCCCCAAACTTAAAGGACACATTGTCCCCAATGTGTCTAAATTAAGGAAAGAATGTACTCAGGAGATGGACGACATTGTCTTGAAAAGCATGGCTCATAGCATACCCTCAAACTTGAATCGAAGCACACTTTTCCCTACAAAATAAGAAAGCACGAAAAACAAGTAAAAGGAAACAGAACTAAAGATAAATAAAAAGATAAACTATGGGGTGCCTCCCATGAGCGCTAAGTTTAATGTCTTTAGCTAGACTGTGACACTTTAAACTTGAAGCACCAATCCTTCATTCTCTTGCACCAAAGGGAATGAATCTTTTCTGCTGCAAGGTGATTCCAGATGTCTATAGATCGGGGAGGGCCACTTTGAGTTTTCTCAAACAATTTCTCATCCGGTGGGGAATCATGAACTAGAATAAAGTAGGAAAAAAACTCAAGGAGCTTCTCTATCTTGATGTCCTCAATTTGCTCATGTGGTAGCTCTAACAGACTTCTCTCCTAGCCTCTTAGTGTTTCAGGAATAAGAGCTAATGTTGAAAAAATCTTAGTGCTCTCTTCCTTTTCCCGATGTAGCTCCTCTAGAACTTTGGTTTGCTCCCCATTCTTCCACTTGATTTTCAACCACCTCTTCTCTCCTCAACGTGACAACTTGCTCATGATAATAGGTGCACTCTTCCACCATATAATGCTTATTAGGATTGGCCACCAACTCACTTTGACACTCTTCTTCTTCTACTTTAAATGTATTTGATTTTTGCTTGAGGTGGGCCTCCATCCATTCAAATTATTGCTCCCTTTCCTCCATGCGGCTAAGCTGAGCTGCCCCATGTTTTGTAAAGTTAGCATACTGTTTTTCTAAGGTAGCAATTACTTCTTGTAAGGTAGATCTTTTTGGAGGGGGTGGTTCTTCTTGATATTGTTGATGTGGAGAAGAATCCAAATGATCATATATGGGAGATGGCTCCTCTTCTTGGTATTGTGGAGGCCAGTAGGTGGAAGATGGCTCCTCTTGATATGCTCCTTCTTCTTTGAGACTATTGCCTTTGGTTTGAAGTAGGTCTTCATCTCCTCAGATGCTTGCTGTGTAGTCTTAATCAATGTATTTATCATATCTATAAGAGAAGGTAGTTCAGCCTGACATTGCTGTTGTGGAGCTGTTTGAGAGGAATATGCATAATCATAGAATTGCTGATATGAGTGATGTTGCAGTCCATGAGATTGTTGAGCATGAATTCTGGGAGCTTGAGCTTGCCATGAGAGATTTGTCTGTTGGCTCCATGTTGGGTTACAGGAATCAAAATAGTGGCCGTTCCTCGGTCTAAGGAACGATGTGTTCTTATGCCCATTAAATTTGTTAGAAATTTGTCTCATTATAAGACACTCTCTAACATGGTGATAAGGGTCATGGCATAAAGAACATGGTTCATGGGGTGTCGGAATGCCGCTCCACATGTGTGAAAACAAAAATAAAATAACAAAAAGAAGTTAAAATTAAAAATAAAAACTTACTAATATGCAGACTCGAATGACCCTGCATGAAATAAAAGAAAAAAAAAATCAGATTTATAGTTAGTGCAGTAATTGTGCTGCTCTCTGGATGTGTGATCGATCACACCGTAAGGTGCACTCAATCGCCCTGATTGGGCGCTCAAGCGCACCTCCAAAGGCAGAACAGTAACTACAAAAAACAGAAAGTAAATAAAATAAAAAACTAAATTAAAATAACACAGCTAAAGGAAAATAATTTTAAACAAAATTCGCCGCAATCCCTGACAACGGCGCCAAAAACTTGTTGTTACAAATATCTACCTAAATTAATAGGCAAATAATTGTATGTTTTACCCGCAAGTACACGAGGTCAACATAGTAAAATAGGGTGCAAGTACGGGGTCATTCCCATGAGGATTACTAATTTTGGCTTAAAATTAATTCCAAAAGTAAAACAAAACAAAGATTAAATTTTGATTTGATGATAATAAAAAGGTATGGCTTTGATATCCACCACTAATTATATTTAGATAATATATCAATATGCCAATGTTTTGATCATGTTATGTATATTTAATGTTTGTCAACCTAAGGGCATGGGTGTATACTCCTTAAGTTATAGATTTCTCTAAGCAACAAGTTAGGCATGGGTGTATACTCTAACTATTTTCTTTCTTAAAAGATTTAGGATGGGTATATACTTAGTTGTTCTTTAAGAAAGCATATATTCTGTGGAAATCGACAAATACATGAGGCATAGGGCATGAGTGTATACTCTCGGTTCTCCATGTTGATTAACCCAAGAACCCGGTGTGAATTTATTTTGTTACTTTTATAAACCCAGGACTCGGTCATCCAAATTGGTTTAACTAACTAGTCCATACCACATGCATATGTTGATCAGGCATACAGATATAAGGAATTCATGAAAACATGAATTAATCAAGTTAAATATCACAACATGATCATCACAAGGGCACCAATATTGAATATTAACTAAACATAACTAGGGCTTCAATCTAGTCAAATTATTTACACATAAGTTTGATGTTAAACATCTTCATAAAATAAAATAAAATAAAATAAAGGAAAAGAATAAACCCAAAACTTGAACTTAAAGAGCTCCAATTCTTCTCCGTGGAAAGTATCTTTTCCCCTTCCCCTATTCTCATGGTTTAGAGTTCTATTTATAGGGCTTTAGAAGTCCTTGTTGTCCTAGTAAACCTAGGAAATTCGTAGGGTTTTACTCCTATTACAAGTGGGAGTTGGAAAACCCTGATATGGAAATACTAGCAATCTGGCCGCACTCTTGATGTGTCACCTGTGCACGAGTGCAATCGATCGCAACCCATGTACGCTCAATCGCACATGGCCGCTTCATGCTTTGTCTTCTTTGGTAGTGCGCTCGATCGCAGAAAACCTGCGATCGATCACACTGTCAGGGGCTCCAACTTTTCCCATTTTCTCTCTTTGAGCCCAAATCTTCCAGATTTACTTTATTTTCTTCCAAAAGCCTACAAAAACGAGGAAAACACAAAAATGAACTAAAATGGCATGAATTAACTAAAACTAAAGGATTAAAACATGTAAGTTAAAGAATAAAAATATGAATATTTTAGCACTTAACAGTTACACAAAGTAACAGGAAAAAACTCAAAACATAGTAGCTACGACGGAGGGAGGCTTCAGTAGACACTGCACGGCACCAAACTTTTGCTTCTGTTCAATATATAATGACATAAGCGAAATTTGGTTGGTTAATCCGATCAGTTCATCAATGGTCTGCAAGTATGATGGTCCTAATAATGATCTCGCACGTATTTCGCGTGTATCTCACTGGTGGTTTTAAAAAACCTCGTGAATTGACTTGGGTTACAGGTGTGGTTCTAGCCCATTCCCTCTACCTTTAGCTCTCCCACCTCCTTCAATCCTCCCATCGCCCCGAGTTCTACACCATTCCACCATCCTCTTCCGTTACCAACTCACCAATCTCCGACCCCACCTTACTGACTCCAATCGCTCCTCCCTCAATTCCTTTGTAATACCCAAGAATAAAACATATATTTTAAATGAATGTTAAAAATTTAAAAGAAATGCATAAAATACTCACCAAGAGTCATGATATTATAAAGAAGGGTTAAATACATTTTTGCCCCCTGTGGTTTAACAACTTTATTTTTTGTCTTCTAGGGTATAGTTTTTTTATCATAGGAGATACCTCGGGTTTACATAAAGACAGAAATGGTACCTCCGTCAAACTTTCATCCAAAAATTGACAGGAATCCACGTCAACGTCCCTAAAATCTTGACACATGTCCATATACAAAATTAAAAATAAATAAATAAATACTTTTAAATTAAAAATATTAAAAAATTAATTTAATTTTTTTTAAAAAAAATGGAAGCCTTAAGGGGTGGCCGGCCACCCCTGGCCGTTTTGTGGGTGGCCGAACCACCCCCAAGTTGCAAAATGAGGTTGGCTTCAAGGCTATTGGGAAGGTGGCTCAGCCACCCCAAAAGGCCAATGAATAAAATAAAAAAGTCTGAAGCCACCCTTCGGCCACCTCATGACCCTTTGTAGTGGTCCGACCATCCCAAGGGCCAAACGAAAAATAATAATAATAATGGCCACGCCCAAGGGTCGACCACCCCCAAAGCGACCAAGGATGGGTTCAGCCACCCCTTAAGGAAAAATGGGGGTGGTGGCCAGCCACCCTCATTTTTCCAAATGGGGTGGCCAGAAGCCACCCCCTTCCAAAAAAAAAAAAATAGTAATTAATTAATTAATTTAATTTAATTTTTTTTAAAAAAAAATTATTTTTTTATTTTAATTTTGTATATGGACACGTGTCAAGATTTTAGGGGCACTAACGTGGATTTTTGTTAATTTTTGGATGCAAGTTGGACGAAGGTACTATCTCCGTCTTTATGTAAACCAGAGGTATCTCCTGTGATAAAAACTTAGGACTTACTTTTAGTTTGGCCTTATTCAATGATATTTCTTGTATTTCTTTTGTGTTTAAAACTTTGGAGAATAGTGCTTAGGCTTTTAGGGGTCGTTTGAAGAACTTTATGTTTTCTTGTCACAAACCCCATCAAAACGGGACATGTCACGAGACTATGTGAAGAGCCTATTGTTTCTTCATTAGAAGTGCCGTCAGAATAAGACATGTAACGGGGAGTTACTGCTTTCTCATCAGGAGTGCTTTCAGAACGAGACATGTAACAGGGAGTCTCTATTTCCTCGTCAGGAACCTCGTTAGGACGGGACATGTAACGGGACCAATGTTGAGCTCCCTGTTTTCTCGTCAGTTGGTGCATTAAGATGGGACATGTGATGAAGAGGTAACATTTGTTCTTTCCGTCATAACGGAACTACTTTCTCGTTAGTACGTGGAATTCTCAGATCTACCAATCTATTCTTCCCCCCATAACGAGAAATGTTTCCCATTAGGACGTGAAGAGTAAAATGGTTTTCTTATAAAAGGATTTTACTGTTACTGTTCATTGCAGACTTTTCGAAAAATATTTTCTCTGTGTCACTGTTCACTGAAGTCTCAATAGTTCTCTACAAGCGCTATTTCTCAGGAGTGTTTATTTTAGCAGAGGACATGATAAAGCTTAGGCTATCCTTTGCTCTTGTTTTTGGCGTGTTGCCTTGTTCGTTCATCTACATGAGATTATGGGTTTGGTTACTTGAAGAAAGAAGTCTACTGAAGGGTTGGTGAGGCATTGCGCTCCGTGAAGATGGTAAGGATGGATATAAGCTGGGAAGCTTGTTGTTTTTACTAAGTGTAGAGGTCCTCAAGTTTGTGAGTATCGTATAATCTGTAATTCTAAATCTTTATATAGTGATTTCTCAGGTTTGGCTGCCCCGGAGTGTTTTTATCTTTGATGTGTTGGAAGAGTTTTCCACTTCGTAGACAAATCTTGTGTTGTGGTTGTGATTTTATTTTGATTCCACTGTGCATGTTTTATTTTTTTTTAAATGGCTTACTTCCATGTTTTTGATTATTTGGTGATTAGGGGTACAACACGATCCTAGTAATCTTTCAATTGGTATCAGAGCGGGTTTGCTCGGTTTTTGACTAACGTCTTGAACGTGTTTGTTGACCTCTTTGTTATGGAACCAAACACTTCTTTTTCTAATGCCCCTTCCATTTTTAATGGGAATGCTTATGCTCATTGGAAGGTCCGTATGTAAGCCTACTTGAAGGGGCTTAATGACAACATATGGATTACTGTTGAAAAAGGTTTTGATAAACAAGATAGGGTGAAGAGCAACTAGAATAACCGAGGGTTAAGTTGCATCTTCAACTGCGTGTCTCCAGATGAGTTTCAACGAATCACTCTTTATGAAACCTCAAAGGAAGCTTGAGATATTCTTGAGAAGATTCATGAAGGTTCAAAGGGGGTGAAGAAGGCGAAACTTCAAATGTTGACGTTTCGGTTTGAGACTGTGAACATGAAGGAAGATGAAATATTTGGTGAATTTTACACCAAATTAAGTGAGATTGTGAACTCTATGCGAGGGCTTGGTGAGAGAGTTTCTGAAGTTAGAGTGGTTGAAAAAATTCTTCGATCACTTCCTCCTCATTTTGACCCCAAAATTACTGTTGTTAAAGAAGGCAAGGATGTAGAGCTGCTAGATTGGTAGGTTCTCCCATAACCTATGAGAGAAGGAGATTATCTCTCAAAAGCAAAGAGCATTGCTTTGAAAACTTCCAAGAAGGAAAAGGAAGTGGTTCATGAAGAATCCAATGATGATGAGTCCTCTGATTCTTAACCAATAGCTATGCTAACCAGAAACTTCCTAAAGTATTTGAAGCTTGCCAAACGGACTGGGAGAAGATCATCTGAGCTACCATCCAAAGGAGAATCTCAAAAGGATTCACGAGATAAATCCTACATAGACAAGAAAACCTGTTTTCCTCAATACTATGAATGTTAGGGATTTGGTCACATCAAGGGTGACTGTGAAAACCTAAAGAATGCTCAGGAAAATGCTATGAATGCTTCATTGAGTGATGAATCAGAGTCAAATGACTTCAATGACCAACAATGGAAAAAGGTTGTGTACATGACATTTCCAGCCACCAGTCAAGGTTCCAGTGATCGTGAATCTACAGATGTTGAGGGTGAGTCATATGAGAAAGACTCGGATGAAGGGTTAGTGAAAAGCAGCGGTCATCTTGTGTCTCACAACACTCTTATCAGAAATTGCACAGATGCTAGGAAAAAGTACAAGGAGCTCCTGAAGCAACTGACTGCAGCTAGAAGAAACATCTCCCATCAAAATCAGTTGGACTCAGCCTACAAGACTGAAAAATCCCTGAAGGTAGAAAATTATTCCTTGACTACCAAATTGTTTGATGCTAATAAAATTTGTGAAAGTTTGCGAGATGAAAATCAGTTTTTGATGAACAATGAAAGTTTACTAGGATCATGTTCTACCTCTATTTAACAAACAAGCAACAAATCGAACTATGCCTTATAACAAACACATAGCATGCACCACTGAATTTAAAACATCAATCACAGATATAGAAATATCCACACAACAACAACACAAAGATTTGCTTACGAAGTGGAAAACCCTTTGAACACATCAAAGGTAAAAACCGCTCTGGGGCAGCCAAACCCATAAAATCACTAAATGAAGATTCACAGTTACAACCTTGAGGACCTCTAGACTTAGTAAGAAAAAACAAGTTCCTTGCTTGTCTCCATCTTGACCATTTTCAAGCAGTGCATCTTGTTGTGCAAATTTTATTAACTCGCAAGTGCACGAATCGATTGTAGTCAATGGATTGCAAGTACGAGGTCGATCCCACAAGGAATTGTATTCTTGAAAGCAATTTTAATCTAAATTAACTAAACCATGATCTAGTTCCAATTTTTTTAGAGATTTTTGTTTGAATGAAAAATCAAAAGCATAAGCAATTTAGAGTGATTGTAATCTAAGGACGAAGCAATAGGGTTTCGGAATTTGCGCTCACAAATTCATAGCAACCTAATTTCATGATCTATAATATTCCCCAAAGTTCTCACATAGCAACCTAATTTCATGATCTATAATACTCCCCAAAGTTCTCACATATAAATCTTGGTTTGTTTTACTATTGCTTCAAAGAATTAATCAAAATATCACATGTATCCATCCATTAATCAATCAAATCATTAACTATATCCGTAAATTACAAGAAAATATCCGATTTTTTTTTTTTTTTTTTATCAAAACATCAATTGTATCCAGATAATAAATCACAAGGGAAATCCATTTTTTTACCAAAGAGAACCAAACAATCAATTGTATTGAATAATCTTAAATCATCAAGTTTATCCTTGAATCACAAAAGATATCAAAGAATTATTCAATCTAATTGATTAGAAGTAAAACAATAAGGCAATTAAACCATTAAATTGAGAAACATTAAGTACATGAAACAAAGTTGCTAATCATAAGTGAGGCTTCATCTTCAACCTTAGTTGAAGGTTTAGCCTTTCATGTTATTAAAAGACTAAACAAGATTAATTGAATTCATAATGAAAAATTGAGTACTTACAAATATGGAATCACAAAGTTGAGATCCAAAAGTTAGGAAACCCTAAAACTCTCCTTTTTCTCCTTTAAAATCTCGAAATTCGTAGCCTCCCTAAACTAATCTGATAATTACCTATTTATAGACCTAAAACTAGGGTTTTACAAGTTTAAATCAGATACAATTCGTGCCAGATCAGACAGGTGCACTCAATTGCACACTTAGTGTGCACGAGCGCACTCGAGCATTAATTCTCCTATGCGGCGCACACATGTTCGCGCTACGGGCTTTGGCTTGTGCGCGTATGCGCTCGATTGTAGGGCGCAGGGCTTGATTGTAGTGCGCTCGATTGTAGCATCTTGTGCTCGATCGCAGATCCATTGGCTACTTCTCCAAAATGCGCAACTTCCACATAAATCCCGCAGTTTTCCCATAGCAATCCATAAAACTCTAAAGACACAAAACTAACCTAGAACATTAGATAATAACACAGCTAAAGGATTAACACAAGTAAATTAAGGGGTCCAAATATGCAATATTTGGCACACATCATATCTCCTTACCGACCCTTTGGTAGACTTCTTTCTTCAAGCATCCATAGCAGTAAACTTTGTGTAGATGAATAAAAACCACTCTAAAGTCACAACACTCATAGAGAGAACACCTTGAGACTTTAGTGAACAGTGCTCAGAGAGAAAATAATGCCCAAAAGTCTGCAATAAACAGTGATAGGAAAACTATTTATAGGAGAAGCATTTTCTTTGTCACGTCCTAACGGGACATTTTCTCGTTATGACGGGAAGAACAAATTCGTAGATCTGAGAATTCTGTATCCTAACGAGAAAGATTTTCCGATATGACGGGAAGAACAAATATCTCCTCTTTTGTTGAATAATGACTTGATTTCACAAGTCATCGTGGGCCCCATTTAATTTTGGTTGCATCTTTGTGGCTTTTCTCCTGCAGCCATGTCTTGTCTTTATTTTACTTCATGGAGAAGTTTATTTCATGAAGAAGTAATTTGTTTCCTTCACTATGAAGCTTAACCCACTTAGCCATATATATTGAAGACTTGTCATATTCAGTTATTTTTTGAGCGGGGCAGTTGCTCCATTTTGAGTGAAAGAAGTGCGAAGGCAGCAACTTCTTCATGGTGTAGAGAAAAATAAAAGAGGCAGTGTGTGAAGAGAGAGGGCAGCAACTCTTAGAGAATTAAGAGAATAATTTATCTTTCGTATTTAATTCTCTTTTGTGTGTTTGTGAGCTTAGGTGTATTGGGGCTTTTGGGTTTGAGTGTTTTGTTTGTATTACTCTTTGTGCTTCGCCTTTTGTTAGTGAATTTCTTCTGGATCGTCTCCACTAGTTGATGTAGGCTTATTAAGCCTACCACTTAAATCTTGGTGTCTTATGTGAATAATTGTTATTTTCTATTTTTACCATTTTTCTACTTCAATGGGGATCCTAGAATTATTTTATCTCAACATCTTCATCACATGTCCCGTCTTACTGAACCAACTGATGGGAAACCAGGGAGTCCAATTTTGGTCCAATTACATGTCCCATCCTGACAGGGTTCTTGAAGAGAAAACAGAAGCTTCAACTTTGCTCTCGTTACTTGTCCCATTCAAACGAGGTTCCTGACGAGAAATCAGGGAGTTCAACTTTGCTCCCGTTGCTTGTCTCGTTCTGACAAGGTTCCTGATGAAAAATCAGGGAGTCTAACTTTTGCTCCCGTTACATCCTTGTTCTGAAGTAGTTCCTAACAAGAAACCAGGGAGTCCATCTTTGCTCCCGTTGCATGTCCCGTTCTAACGAAACTCCTAATGAGAAACTAGTAACTCCCCGTTACTTGTCTCATTTTGACAGCACTTTTGACGAGAAAATAGAGAATACTTCAAGAACCCTTAAGAACCTAAGAACAACTCCACAAAGTCCCATAAAGTTTTAAACAACATAAACATACAAAAAATATCATTGAATACGACCAACCTAAAACCTAACAAACAAAATGGATGGAATCAAGGGAACGGAAGATGCTTAAAAGAGGACTCATTTCTCATCAAGAACCTTGTTAGAACGAAATTGAACATCATTCTGGGCATGCAAAAGCCATTTGGTGATAAACACGGAATTAGATATGATCAAAATACCTCATCTTCAAGAAATGTGGTAGCTTCAAAAACTTTGATAAATTTTGTTCCTGCCTCACATGCTTCACATGTTGTGTTAAGTAGTCTTGAGAAAAATTGTAATGCTTCATGGAAATCAATTAATTGGTAATTGACTCCATAGTTCGTCTCCCAACCTACATCCCTCACGGGACAAGATTCAGGGATCGACTTTAAACTACAGGAATAGAAAGTAATAACTAAATACCACAGTTATAAACACCAAAATAAAGATAAACCTCATAACATAAATAGATCATCAAATGTACCAGTCAACAGACCTGTCATCAAAATACATATTACAGACCAAAATATAACTGTCTGGAAATAAGATAACAAAATCAGCGCTGTTATGTTTGGGGACTTGAGGGTTTATATAACAAAATCAAATGTACTGAGAAGGGGTTTATGTTGGCGTTGTCCCGGAGGACGTGTAATACAATGCTGGTGCTCCAACTATTGTATGCTACCGTCCATAATACTAGCAGCTCGACCAAGTCTGACCTTGGGTGGCCCGTGCTACTAATGATGTACGTCTTGTAGTGACCACCCGTTAAGGCTGCGCCGGTCACGAAAACACCATTGGATCCAAGGTTCATATAATAACACACACATTTGACCATAAAGTTAACATGTATAGTAAGCCCATGGCCGTTATCCTGCACGTACAGGTGTACCATGTCATACGACGCAATTAATCTTGTCCATATTTTGCATGCATACTTTTACATATCTCAATTCATTATCTTGTTAAGTAGCACATTTTCACAAATTATAAAGTTCATGTGCAGCAAAGTGTATATCGTGAGAGTTGTAAATATGCATGTTTTGGTATACAAAATAGTCGTGCAATGTGGGAAAATAAATTGCGAGCATTATGTGAATTAGAACCCACTTGGGTCAAATAATCCCTCCTAGTATTCCCCTAAAAGATCTAGGTTCTCCAAATCTGTGAAAAACCTATCATTAGTCTTAAGTTCAACTAAAACAAATATAGAACATGAAAATAGAGGCTATTGGACGTCTGGCCAAAGTGACATTTCTTGGAACGCTTCTAGGCGTACGTCCGGGCTCATGGTTGTACCGGGGCTGGCAAAACGGGTTGGCGTGTCAGATTTATGTCAACTCGTTTACGACACGAACCCGTTTATATCAACCTGAACACGACACGGTTTCTTAACGGGTAACATGACACGACATGTGTAACCCATTTAGCTAAATGTACTTTGTCAGGTTGAGACGACACAACCCGTGAACACGTTTAAATGTATATATATATAAATTTGAGATAAAAATAAATAAGTATATATATATATATATATATATATATATATACAGGTCAAACGTGTCAACCCGCGAACTCCAAGTTGATACGACCCTACACATTTATTAAGCGGGTCATAAACAGGTGACCCACTTATGACCTGTAATAGGCGTGTAGGGGTGGGGCAAAAATGGGGAATAATGGGCGTGTAGGGGTGGGGTATTTATAGGTGGGAAAAGTTGTGAGCGTTGCAAGGATGTTCTGAAAAGTAGCGTACGTATGGTACTATTGGGGCATGTGTTCGCGTATTGTCTATCTAGGGGATCAAAGGTTGCATCGTACGTACGGGTATTAACCAATGGTCAACCCAAAAGTCAGCGTACGTTCGGCTAGTCCCCCACATGTACGTTTGTGTACTATTTACAAGCGTACGTCCGCGTGGTCCAACATGCGTAATTATGGTCAAAAAGTCTAAAATTTCCAAAATGCCCTCCCAGAGGTTCCTAATGACCGAAAGCCCAAATTTACCATCTAACTAAAGTAGAATTACTAATATGCCTCCTTCAAATTTTCTGGGAATGAGAAGATCTAGTGGACATATCTCTCATGCTCCTATAAGGAGAATACATTTTCAAAGGAAAGTTCCCACATGTCATATCTGTGGTGAAAAAGGTCATATCCGACCTCACTGCAATCTTCTATCTCATAGATCTCCAATTAGGGAGAACTCAACTGGTTATGAGATTGAGACACACACACTGACTCCCTTTACCAAATCATTTCCTTTATGAAGGACATTACCTTTAGGTTGGACAAACATGAAGGTAATCAGGGTCTTATTAAGGTAGGGGTGGGGGGTTACATGGGGGGTTATATATATATATATATATATATATAAACACTAAGAAATTAAAAAAAAAAAAAGAGTATAAAATCAAAAATGAAAACTAACATAGAGGCATAAAACTAAACAAAAATACCAAAGATTACAAACTAAAAATTAAAAACTCACAAAATGGACCAAAAATAAATTTGACAAAACTTCAGGAACTAATCCGTCTTGGTGCAATCTACGGAGGTGCGCTCGAACTTGCGCAAGAATTGTTCGGGCGCAAGTGTGTGGGATCCTCTGCTAGTGTTGTCTACTGCACGAGTGCGCTTGAGCGCAGAAGCGCTGATCCGTCTGCTGCTGGTGCGCTCGATTGCACTTGCGTTGGTTTGCGGATAGTTAACCGGCAAAAACTGCAAAACAATGACCAAAAACAAACTATATATATTCTGAAATCAATAGAAGAATCCTAACATAGTTCTGAAAAAGATTTGATTTTTGAATTGCAAATAAAACATAAAACTAAATAAGATAATATTAATCAACTAAAAAAGAAAAGCACTAAGGTTTTGGAATCCACACTCACCAAATCATAGCAACATATTTCATGTTCATCAATATTAATCTGAAGTTCTCACAAATAAAATCCTACGTATGTTCTAGTATGCTTCAAAGATTAATTAAAGCATTCACTGAATCCGTTCTTTGCACAAATCACAAAAGATATTCAGTTTAAATTAAATTATCAGATGTCTCCGTAAATCACAAAAGATATCCAATTTAAACAAAATCATCAAATGTATCCATAGAATGGAACACAAAGAATGTCCAATATTTTGATAAATAAAAATCCAAACAATCAATTAAATGAAACTATCTCAAATCATCAAATGTATTCGTAAATTACAAGAGATATCCAAGAATCACCACACTAATTGAATTAAAATAGAACAATTAAAATATTAAAACTCAATAAAATAGGATAATATCAACTTAGATGAAAATAATGTTGCTCTTCATCGGTGAGGCTTCACCCTCAACCTTAGTTGAGAATTAGCTACACATGATTAAAAATAAATCCTAAACCAAAAGAAAAACTAAACTAAAAAGGAGAAAAAGTGTGAAATTTCGTTCTTGGCCTCTGATGTGGTATTTTGGTGACAAAAAATATCAATAATAAAAATAATCACTCGCAATAGTACGAATCCTGTAGGATAGGGCTATATTGAGGGTGTCGAACCTCAAGGACTGCAGGGGTTTTATTATCAAAATTCGAAATATTAAAATTAACTTAATTAAAAAGAGAATTGATTTGATTTCTTTAAAACTTAAAGTGCATGAAAATAAAAAAGATTTAAAATAAGAGAGAGTGTAGGGTATTGACTTCACCTCTATCCGCACAACAATGGTTAATCATAATTAATCACAGAAATTCATTCTATGCCTGTTATAAATAAACAAGAAATTACCTTATTAAAGAATAAGCATAATCTATCTTCGGTTGGCACGGATCGTCTACCTAACCACTAAGATGCGGTACGACCCGTCTTTCCTATGTATAAATTATCAAATTCTTTAACAGGATACATACAATCAATGAATAAGTGTAACTCATCTTCAGTTGGTACGGACTATCTACCTAAATTACACTAAACTAGGGTGTAGTACAATCCGTCTTCCCTAGGCATGGCCTATCAAATCCTATTGATCATATGTCAATTAAACCTATTGTATAACCATCATTCTCATAATCACAGAAAAAAAGAATGATTTGAGATCAATAAAAGTAAAATACTTTCTAAGACAAGAGAAGAATTTCACAAATATTGATTTTGGAATTTAAGAACAATTGCATTTAATAATTATGAACAGAATCAAAAGGTAGCAATTCTCATAGTTATACAATCAACAAGCATAAATTGAAGTTCTAGAAATTAAATACAATCAAACTATTGTGCTTGGATAGGGTTACATCAACACCCCACAAAGGGGTTTAGCCGCTCATGATCTTCTAAGCTCCAAAGACAATTTTCTGATTTCTAGCTCTACGAAGCGGTGTGTGTTTTTTCTCAATGCTTAGAGGCCTATTTATAGGGATTAGGAGAGTCCTAAAAGCCCTAGGAATCCCAGAAAAATCGTATTTCAGTCTCCCAGTCGGATTGGGAGACCTAGAAAAACTTTCCCTATTAATTTCAGACTGCTTTTTGCCTCTGCCGCGAGTGTGCGCTCGAGCGCACTGTAGCTGCGCTCAAGCGTACTGTAGCTACAGTAATTTTGCTACAGTGAATCCGCTACAGTAAACTGCATTTTGAGTCCAAAATCATTGATTTTCTTGTATCTTTATTAAATACCTGAAAACATAAAAACAAAACAAAATCAAACAAATAACAACGCTAAGCAATTAACATATGCAAATTAAGGGGCTTGAATGTGCAACATTCGGCGCTTATCAGCCTCCAGCCCCTTTTTCTTGTGGCTTAGCAATATATTTATATGGGTTTCTAGGGTTTTCAGCCCTAAAAAGGGCAGCTAGGACATGTCAGTGGTCCGTCTGGATGTAACTTTTCACTGTCCGGATTGGTACTTCACCCACGTGCACTCAAGCCCTTGAACCATGTGCTCGAGCTCATGTCCGTTGAGACGGGAAATTCACCGTTCGGGCAGCTTGTGAACGGACATTCTTTTGACCTAGTAAATCGGAATTAGCAAACTCTCGTGAAATATGACTTTGTATATCTTTGAGTTAGCTTTCTAATTCTATAAAGCATGCTCCAATCCGAGTTCTGAAACTCTAGATATGGATTTTTTAGTAGGACGCGTCAGGTGCGAATCATCACTCGATCCAAATTTGCTATCAATGCTCCCCAAAGTGTCATAAGCCCCATCATTAATGAAATTAGTTGCATTTTTCCTTCGGAACCTGAAAACACTAAAATAAACACAACATCAAACAAATAAAAATGCTAAGGAATTAACATATGCAAATTAAGGGACTCAAATATGCAACATTTGACACTCATCACCAAGTAAAAGCCTACACTCTCTTGATTATTGTTAGTCATTGGTGAGAAGATCTAGAGGTCTCATTATCCTTAAGATTTGTTGTGTTTCAGAGAAGGAAGAACATTCTTGGAGAAAGAATAAGCAAAATGATTTTTGCTCAAAGCTAGTTGTGGTGTTGATATCCAAGAAAATATTCTTTGTTCTTGCAATTTAATTTTAAACAGCAATTGTTCTTCATAAAGATGTTCTTGGGCATGAGAATTTGTATTTTTCGCTATGCAATCTCTAATTCACATACCTAGTCCCAACATTTCCACCTGCCAAACACTTCAGTATTTTGTAGTTTAATAGGTTGCTCGTATATAGAGTGAGAAAGTTCGATAGGATGAAGACGCCAAGCCAATGACTCGCATTATTAGGTCTGGTTAGCTATTTATGTCCATAGAATATTGTTGGAGGCTCCAGATATGTAATTAATGATATTTATGGATGTAGGAATCTCATATCATATTTTTACTCGGTTTCAATTAATGGGTAATACCATGAGTCAGTTACTAGTTAATTGGTCTTGAGGTATTGTTAGTAACCGTTCCAAGATAGATCGAATTAGTCTATTTAATTTTGGGGACATTACATTTGTTTCTTGATCTCATTATAGTTCTTCCAAATTCTACCCCAAAATTTTGTGGCTTTTATATTTATATTTTTTATTATTCCCTTGAATTGGATCAATGCTAGTATTAAGCCAATCCTTTACTAGTAAAATGTCTTCTTCAATAGAGAAGTATGATTTTTAGTAGTACATCTAGATTGGGGTGGAGTTTTATTGTAGTTTGAAAGTTTGACATACCAGTTCATCCAAAGTCTCCAAATGCTAGACAATTACCAATTCCCATAATCACTATGCAAGAAAAACTTTCTTTTCTGGAACCAAAACTATCACATACTCAAACATAAATAAGCAAACTTGCTACAAGTCTCACCCAAGAGAAAGTCACAAACCACATGAAAACCAAGAAATTGGGCCTTTGATACTCAAACATAAAATCAATAAGCATTTCCATTAGGTAAAATCGAGGACAATGAACCTTTGATAAAATCCAGACAATGAAACATGAGACACTGCTTGAGCCGCAACCCACTGCATGACGATGGTGGCCCAACCATCGTGCTTATGTCTCTCAGTCTCCTCTCTCTTTAGTCGCTCTCTCAAAATCTCGTTCTTTCTCTCTCTTACAAATTGAGCTCTCCCAAAAGCTTTTAGAGCATTCTCAATGACCTTTATATTATTTAGCTAAAATTTGGCTTAAAAACTAACTTTTTTTAGTTTAACTAACAGCTATGCCAAAGTACCAAATAATAAAGAGAAATGTTATGGATTAATATTTTTCCCATATTTTGCCCATCTTATTTTACAAATTAATCATTAGATTTGTAGACTTATGTGGACCCCACATAAGTTAATGGTGGACCCCACAAATCTAATGGTTAATCTATTAAATTTGTAGAAAAATATGAGGAACTTAGAGCATTCCCAATGGAGGAGCCAAATTTTTATGCAAAATAGCTCATTAAAACTCATTTTATCTAGTTTAGCTAATGAATTTTAAAGGCCTCCTACATCCGATTAGCTATATTTTTATCTATATCATTTCAATATTATTTTTTGACTCTTTATTGATTCTATCATTATTTCTTTTCTAAAATTTGTATTTCACTCTTTATTTTTTTAATAGTAATTTGTTTAACACAATAATTTTTCAACGATTATTATTTTTCAAATAATCATTTTTTTTTTAACTATAATATTTTTGAAACAGTTCTATTTTATAATAATTATAATTTTCAAGGGTTATATTTTTCAAATAACGTATTTGCCAACTTAGGTATGAAAACCATACTCTCATAGTAATGTAAATCATATTTATGAAATATCTTTTTATTAAAAATTGTGAAAGAATATTCTCATAATGATCCATTGAAAACTGAGAAAAGTTTTGGGAAAAAGATAAAATAGGTGAGCGAAACAATAAAAAATAAAATAGCTTCCTTGAAAAGTGCTACTACATATAGCTTTTTTTTTTTTTTTTTTGGCTAATCCAATCAAATATCCATTTTTCATTTTTCATTTTTTTTTTTTTTTTTGGTGCTAATCCAATGTAGGGGTTTTTTACAAAGCTGATTAACCATGTTAAATAAAAGTACAATTTGACTCCTCCATTGAGAATGCTCTTATTGACTCATATTATTTCTTAATAATAAACTCCTTAAATTTTACTATATTCTATTTAAATATAATTTTTATTTTATCTTCATTCATTTTTTATTCTCAGAAACACCTCCACAAAGTTACAAACCCATAAAGGTGAGGAAAGAGAGAAAGTGTGAGAGAAAATATAAAAACATAAAAAAAAAAAATGGAGTAGAGAAAAGATTTTGTTCTCCAAATCAAGCTCTAAAATAAAAAGGGAAATAGAAAGCTTGATGAAGCTTGTTTTTTTTTTTTTTTGGTAAAATTTAACCAAATTTTATCTAAAAGTGAATTTTAGAGAGCTATTAATGATGTTCTTAGAGCATGTCTAGCATACACCCAACAATTTTCTCTAAATTTTAGGAAACCAAACTACTGTTGCTTCGCTATACAAATTCATCCCAAACAAATTCCCTTAATTTTTATCAATATCATAAAATAATATTTTTTACTCTTTTTTTTTTTTTTTGTGAGTTATAAAATAATATTTTTTACTTTTACCATCTTCTTTCTCTCTCTTTTGCGTCTCTCTCTCTCTCTCTCTCTCTCTCTCTCGCAGTGAACACCACGACTGAGAGAAATAGAAAACCCAAACCCAAACTAACTCTTTAGGCCGGGCATGGTGTGGTCACTGTGGTGATCGACATCCATGGGGTGGGTCGTGGTTAAAAAGGAAAATAATAGTGTAGGGAACCAAAACAAAGACCTCTGCAGATTTCTCCTTCTAAAGCAAAGCTTAAGCAGATTTCTCCCTTTTTCCTTCTAAAACGAACGTGATACCTCTGCAAATTTCACAGCCATGGCTAGCGTCCATGGGGTGGGTCCCTTTCTCCTTCTCTCTTTGCTTTTTTTTAGATAATGCGTGAAGAAGAGGGATGATGGTGTATGGGGAGTTGCAACAGAAGAGACAGTACCATGATTTTTTATTTTATTTTAATAATTAGAGGGATTGCTACGGTGGATTGCTATGGTGCAAAATCCAAGGGTTTAGAAAAAATAGAAGAGGTTTGTGTGGGTGACTTTTTTGTGACTTTCTTAAATTTAAAGAAGGGAATCACCTTTAGAGAATCCACAATGGCTTCTATAAATTTTTATATAAAATGGGTAATCAAAACCCACTTTATATATTTTAACTAATAAATTTTAAAAAATACAGTATATCCGATTATCTATTATTTCTCTATATCATTTACATATTATTATTCATTTATTTCTTTATTTCTTCTCAAATCCCTGCGCCATATTTTCACAAAATACCAACTTCCCAAATGGCCTCTCTTGTTGTTTTCATCCCTGTCCTCTATCTTTCTCTCGTCCAGGTCCTCTCAAAGATATCTAATTGAAAGAACTACAGATGGTGGTTGGCATGATCTTGTTGCAAAAGGATTTATATAATATATTGGCATATAAGAGGAAGAAACCACAATGATTTTCATGACCATCAATGTGAGCAATACAATTTTAGTTGGGCAAAACTCTAAAATCACGAATTCAAATTACAGTAAGTCCAAATCCAGCTACGACTTCGATCTGGGTCACGATTCTCACGAATCTTACCAACCCAAATCTCTTAGAGCATTAGCAGCAGCTTCCCTATAAGTAGTTATGTTCCCTAAACTTAGGAAAAATGTCAGAAGTCCCATAAAGTCACCCGCAACAGAGTCCCTAAATCTGCTATAAACATGATGAGTGCTACAATTGAACCCAATGTATTGGGTTCAATTGTAGTGATCCCTACTCTCATTATTATGATCACAAATAAAAATTACTCTCTCCTCCCACGCCTCTCAAAGCAACCTATATAGCCTCTTCTTCTTTGTTCAAGCACCTTCAATGGAGTTCAACCAACATCACTCCCAAAACATAACAATAACAGCTCATTTTCCTTTAAAATCACGATCAACAAGTTCTATAATCACTCGACCATTCATAAATCAAAGAAAAAAATATCTATAAATCTACACCCACATGGCCATAGCCACAACAACCTATCCAAACTTAAAATTGACAAACTTGAAATGTGATTTACGCTCTAACCAAAAACCATCTATTGAAGGAAGCCCCAACCGAAACGCCACCACCCGATTTGCCTTTTCAATGGTGACCCACTCCATGGACGCCAGCTACCACGCCAAATTTGCACAGCGTAGCCCTGATCCCCTTTCTTTCTTACCCATCCTCTCATTCTCTCAGCTCGATCCCTCACTCACGCTCTCATCTCTCTCTATCAGCCACGCCCGGTGAAGGAATGAAACAGAAGAAATGGGCTTGAGTGTCCTGCATTTTTCTTGATGGAGAGAGAATGTGATGTTCAGAATGGGGAAATGGAAGGGCTGCATCTTACTTGATGGAGAGAGAGAGCCAATGAATTAAATTAATTAAAATAAAATAAAGAAAAAGTAAAAAATAAAATTTTATTTATATCGGAAAATATTAAGGGAAGCTATTGTGAAGTATATTAAAATAGGGATCCAAAAAGTAGTTTGGATCCTTAAACTTAGGGAAGATGAATGGGAAGCTGCTAGGAATGCACTTAATGACAGAAAAACCATACCTCATCCTCATCCTACGCCTTGTACTACTTCTACTCCTCCACGCAACCCAAGCCCACGTCCCAGCCTAACAAGCCCTCTTGGACCCACTAGCCGGTGTCGATCCATCAAACAACCCGACCGGGGGTCTTGTCCTCTATGTTGTTAAAATATTTTCAAAATTAATATTTATAGATACTATTTTGTGTCTTGGGAATGTTTTAAAATTGAAGGTTTTAGAGAGCATTGAATGAAAAAAGTCCCATATTGGAAAGAGAGAAATTGAAGTTGGCATTTATAAGGCCTAACAAACTTTAAGCTATTAAAAGCTTAAGTGTATACAGAGTAATTCTAAAAGTCCATCTTGTATTACTCTTGTATCCCTCCAAAAATCATGTGGCATTACTTGGTGTATACACACTAGTGTATACTCTAGTACTTTGCGAAGCACCTAACGCACACGCACGCTGGTGGCACCTTGATGGCACACTTGGCACGAAGCATCAGAGTTTGGAGCAATTTGATCATGATCATTCATTTTTCGATGGTCAAGATCGTTTAATCTAGTGGTTTGATCTAAACCGTAGGATGCTTCTTAGGTAGATCCAGTAGTTGGATTTACTGGAATATGATTATAGTTAATTGTAAAATCAAATTAACTGTGATCTAACGGTTGATATTAAATAATTAAGATCTAATGGTTATTATTATATAATTATTTAATCTAATGGTTAGGATTAAGTGTATGTTGGATAAGCAGTTTAATAGCAATTTCTAACTGTTAAATTGGCAGTTTATTTTGAAATGATTATTCAATTCTTTTAGAACTTTTCTTTGTACTAAGATAATTATCAGAGTCTTTGTCTCTTGATAGAATAGAAAATCTAAGGGTATTTTTGGGTTTAATTTCGTTTGTGTAGAACGCAATTAAACTACAAAAGTTTTATGGGCTCCATTGTATCCTAGAGAAATATTTGTTGTTATTCTTTTGCATACCATATCTAGTGGGGGCAAATAATTTCTTAAGAAAAGTGACACTGTAACACACCTTAAGAGCAATTTCGAGTTTCTGTATTTTCCTTATTACTTTTACAATCTTAAGAAATTATTTTTTGCTTCAATCGCACCACAATCTCTAAAAGAACTTGCTATTGATTTCACCAAACTCGATCAGTTTGATGGAACTTCCTTCAAGGGGTGGAAGAAGAAGAAGATGCACTTCCTCCTTGCTTGTTTGAAGGTGGCTTATGTGCTAATAACTCTGAAGCATGTAGCACATGTGTTACGTATAAGTGGCTAAGGTTTGGTGGGTGTGTCAACGTGGACAATGCAGTAATTTATTTCCATTAGGAGTTTTATCCTTATTGTTTTAGAGTTCTTATTATTTCCATTAGGAGTCTTATCTTTATTGTTTTAGGAGCTCTTATTCTTATCGTTTGAGGAGATCTTATCCTTATTGCTTTAGGAGTCTTATCTTTATTGTTTTAGGAGTTCTTATCTTTATTGCTTTAGGAGTCATAAGTCACACACGTGTGGGACTATATTTCAGTTGTAATTCTATTCTTTAAATACTGCATTGCTATGGAATAAGAAGTCAGTCAAGAATTTATTCAAACCTTGTGTTTGTGGGAGTTTAAGAGCTTCTCGAATTGCTCTACCAAAGGAGGTCCAGGATTCCTCGAAAATCCTACCGCTAGAATTGTTTTGCTTATTTTCTCAATAATAGGGAAGCTAAGGATAGACGATCCTGGTAATTTTCCAGTTCATAAACTAGTTACGCACTCGGAGTCCCGAAAATGTAACAAAGTGGTATCAGAGCCAGCCATGTCAGACACACGCATGGATCGACTAGAGTCTGAAATGGGGTCAAGTAATCGCAAGTTAAGTGAAATGATTGCAGGATTGAGTGCTCAAATCCAGCAATTGGTAGCAAAGATAGACGACGATACATCATCTACCTCTAAAACTAGCAAGAATAAGGGAGTCATTGGTTCAACGCAGGGAGCAATAAATTCAAAAGTGGCCAAATTGGAGTTTCCACGCTACGATGGGGCGGATGATCCAACTAGTTGGATTTGTAGGGTTGGGCAATATTTTGAATTTCAGAAGACGGAGGAGGAGAGTAAGGTGATGTTAGCGGCGTATCACTTGGAAGGAGAGGCACAATTATGGTACCAAATATTCAAAGAAGACGTGGAAAATATTTCATGGGAAACTTTGAAGGAAGCTGTGCATGTTAGATTCGGGCCCACACAATTTGAAGATTTTTATGGAGATCTCTCAAAATTGAGACAAAACGGTAGTGTCAAAGAATACCAGTGTCAATTTGAGAAATTACTTAGTAGAGTGGGAAAACTTTCTCATGCGCACCAGGTAGGAGGGTTCATGAGTGGATTAAAGGAGCCTATAAGGACTGATGTACAAGCTGTGAAGCCAAGTACCTTGACTGCTGCTGTGGGTCTAGCTAAACTCTATGAGGCTCGTGTTGTGGCTCAAAAAAAGCCAACCTTCACGCTAGACAGCAAACCGAAATCTTCTCAAACACCAGGCTCTGGTTCTTTTCGCAACAATAACCCACCCACACAAAGATTGAATGAAGCAGAGATGAAAGATTGAAGGGAGAAGGGGCTTTGCTTCAACTGTGACGAAAAATTTCGTCCAGGTCATCACTGAAGAAGTAGTTCGTAATTGAGGGAATCTACGCAGGGGAGGAAGAAGAGAATGACGGGGAAACAGAGTTGTCTGCCGAAGAGTTGGAACCCACAACTGAAGGAATTGCGGTTCCCGAAATTTCCCTTAACGCCCTGACTAGAGTTTCAACACCCCAGACGATGCGAGTACGGGGCCAATTCAAGGGAGGCACGGCCGTGATACTCGTGGATACGGGTTCCACCCACAATTTCATGAGCATCGGTGTGGCGAGGCGATTGGGTCTGCCGTTAAAAGCTGTTGAGTGCTTCGAAGTGGTTGTGGCAAATGGGGAACGAATTCGCAGTGAAGGTCGCTGCCATGGAGTTCAGGTATGTCTCAATAAGGCTGAGTTTATGACGGATTTTTTTTTGCTTGCAATGGAGGGCTGTGAAGCAAGGTTGGGGGCACAATGGCTGCGTGTCTTAGGACCAATTCTGTGGGATTTTTCAAAACTGAATATGAAGTTCATGTGGAAGGGAAAGGAGGTAGAGTTATGGGGACTGACCGTACCTAGGAATAGATTGGTGAATTCTAAAGGAATCGTGCAGGGAATCCAAAATCAGCAATTAGGATTTATTCTGTTCTCAATAAACCTAGGCACTTCCCAAAGGGGTCTCAGCTCAGATAACCCGGACTTGAAAAAAATATTAGACAATTTTCCAGAAATGTTTGAGGAGTCTCGGGGTTTACCTCCTAGAAGACAACATGATCATTGCATTCCACTCAAACCAGAGACGGGTCTAGTCAGTGTACGCCCATATCGGTATCCTCACTACCAGAAAAATGAAATCGAGAAAATAGTTTCTGGCTTATTAGAGTCAAGGGTGATTCGGCCTAGCACAAGCCCGTATTCATCACCAGTCTTATTAGTAAAGAAACACGATGGTTCTTGGCGCATGTGTGTTGATTATCGGGCCTTAAACAATATCACAATCAAGGACAAATTTCCTATACTGGTGATCGATGAGCTTTTGGATGAATTGCATGGGGCACAATTTTTCTCTAAACTGGATTTGAGGTCAGGTTACCATCAAATCAGGATGTACGCCGGAGAGGTGGAAAAGACAGCATTTTGAACTCATCAAGGGCACTACGAATTCCTTGTTATGCCATTTGGCCTCACAAATGAACCGTCAACATTCCAAGCACTCATGAATGACATCTTCTCCAAATTGCTCCGTAAGTTCGTTCTTGTTTTTTTTTTATGACATATTAATTTATAGTGTGAATTGGAAGGACCATCTTGTACATGTAAATAGGGTGTTAGAAATATTACGAGAAAACACGTTGTTTGTAAAGATGGAGAAATGTCAGTTTGGGTTGGAAGAAGTGCAGTATCTCGGCCACCTTATTAGCCAAAAGGGGGTAGCCATGGACCCAGAAAAAATAGAAGCCATGATAAATTGGCCTATCCCTAAAAACACAAAGGCTTTACGAGGGTTTCTAGGATTGACGGGGTATTACCGAAAATTTATTAGGAAGTATGGGGAAATAGCAAAGCCTCTTACTCAATTATTAAAAAAGGATGCCTTTGGGTGGTCACCATTAGCGAAGCATGCCTTTGAGGAATTGAAGAAAGCCATGACTCGAGCTCCCGTCTTAGCATTGCCCGATTTCTCTAAGGAGTTTGTAGTGGAATGTGATGCATGTGGGAGTGGTATAGGGGCTGTGTTAATTCAGGAAAGACGCCCTATTGCTTACTTCAGCCAAGCTTTACAAGGACGAAACCTTCAATTATCAACCTATGAAAAGGAAATGCTTGCACTAGTCACAGCGGTGCAAAAGTGGAGACCGTACTTATTGGGCAACGATTTCATTATTCGCACCGATCACCAAAGACTACAATACCTATGGCAGCAAGCTATCACTACTACAGCGCAGCAAAAATGGTTGGTCAAATTGCTTGGTTATGATTTTTCAATTGAGTACAAGAAGGGTGTGGAAAACGCAGTAGCAGATGCACTTTCAAGGAGAGCAGAATATGGAGAGTTGGCTGCCATTTCTCATCCCATACCACACTGGTTGGAGCCCATTCAAGAAGAAGTTGCTACAAAGCCACAATTGCAAGAGTTAGTGAAGAAGATTGAGGGGGACGAGGCAATAGGGCCTTGGGAGTACAAAGGAGGGCTGATTTACTTCAAAAACAGAATATTCCTTGATGGTAACTCTCCTCTTATATCTATGATCATCAGGGAATACCATTCTAGCACCCATGAAGGCTTCCACAAAACTATTCATAGAATAAGGTTAGTATTTTTTTGGGCTTATACAAGAATGCGATGTGTGTCAATGACACAAGGCAGCTACTACTCAACCCAATGGACTATTGCAGCCCTTACCCATTCCGGAAGCAATTTGGACTGACATCTCTATGAATTTCATAGATGGGTTGCCAACCTCCAAGGGTAAGACAACCATATTTGTGGTAGTTGATAGATTGTCAAAGTATGGTCACTTTACTCCAATTAGCCATCCCTATACAGCCCCTGCTGTGGCCCAAGTTTTTTTTGAAAATATTTTCAAGTTACATGGAATCCCAAAAACTATTGTGTGTGATCGTGATCCGGCTTTCATCAGCTCTTTTTGGAAGGAACTTTTTCGCTTGAATGGAGTACAATTCAATTTCAGTTCTGCTTACCATCCCCAAACCGATGGTCAAACGGAAGTAGTAAATCGCACCATTGAAATGTATTTAAGGTGTTATACAAGTTCCAAGCAAAGTGATTGGGTTCAGTGGCTGCCATGGGTGGAATTTTGTTATAATACAAGTCTACATTCAGCATTGGGGTGCACTCCTTTTCAGGTCGTCTACGGTAGAGAACCACCTACTTTGTTGTCGTATGTGCCGGGTACTTCAAAGGTAGCAGCAGTGGAACAACTCTTGGTGGATCGCGATGATATCATTAAAGAAGCCAAGGAGCATTTGAAAGAAGCACAAGCAAGAATGAAGAAAATCTATGACCAACACCACCAAGAGAGGGAGTTTAATGTAGGGGATTGGGTCTATTTGCGCCTACAACCTTATAGACAAATGTCGGTAGCAGTGAGGAAACACTTGAAGTTGTCTCCTAGATTTTATGGGCCATATCAGATTCTGGAAAAATTGGGGGCTATTTCTTACAAGCTCAATCTTCCCTCAAGTTCCAAAATACATCATGTTTTCCATGTATCATTGTTGAAGAAGCAAGTGGGGACAACTGTTGTGGTACAAGACACGCTGCCATATGTGGATAATGCAGAGGGAAAGGTGCTACCAAGACCTAAAGTGGCACTGGAGTATCGCACCAGGAAGGGAATTACTGAAGTTTTAGTCCATTGGGAGGGGCTCTCTCCTGCTGATGCAACATGGGAGAATTTCAATGACATGCAGCTTCGGTTTCCATCCTTTGTCCTTGAGGACAAGGACATTTTCAAAGGGAAGGGAGTGTTACGTATAAGTGGCTAAGGGTTGGTGGATGTGTCAACGTGGACAATGCAGTAATTTATTTCCATTAGGAGTCTTATCTTTATTGTTTTAGGAGTTCTTATTCTTATCCTTATTGCTTTAGGAGTCTTATCTTTATTGTTTTAGGAGTTCTTATCTTTATTGCTTTAGGAGTCATAAGTCACACACGTGTGGGACTATATTTCAGTTGTAATTCTATTCTTTAAATACTGTATTGCTATGGAATAAGAAGTCAGTCAAGAATTTATTCAAACCTTGTGTTTGTGGGAGTTTAAGAGCTTCTCGAATTGCTCTACCAAAGGAGGTCTAGGATTCCTCGAAAATCCTACCGCTAGAATTGTTTTGCTTATTTTCTCAATAATAGGGAAGCTAAGGATAGACGATCCTGGTAATTTTCCAGTTCATAAACCAGTTACGCGCTCGGAGTCCCGAAAACGTAACAACATGATAGGGAGACGATTGCTGAGATTCGGGCAAGGATGAACTGGGAGCAAGATGACTACATTTGCAAGGGCCACATATACAATGCTATGGTGGATTCTGTGTTCGACATCTACCAAATCAAATTGGTTGCCAAAGATGTCTGGGATGCACTTGAGGCTAAGTATCTTTTAGAAGATGCTACAAGTAAGAAGTTCTTGGCCTCTAAATTTATGGGTTATAAAATGATTGATGTTAAGCCTATTTTTGAATAATTTAAAGAAATTCTGCATATTTTGAGTCAATCCATCATTGACAAACTTCCTCCCTCTTGGAAAGAACAAAAGAAAATTCTGAAACTCAAAAAAGAGGAGATACTTTTGATAAGTTAGGCTAGCACTTTCAGATTGAGGAAGAATTGAAGATAAAAGACATTGAAGAACAAGGATTTCTGTCATTGAAAGTGCATATGGTGGAGGAAGGTTCTTCTTTAAAGAAGCCTTTTCAGAACAAAAAGCCCTATCAAAAGAAGAGGACAAACTTTTAGAACCAGTAACAGAACCAGAACCATGAGAAGAAGGCGAAGTTTGCTTGCTATCATTGTGGCAAGCCATGCCACTTTAAGAAGGATTGCCATTTTCCGAAAAAGAAACAGTAAGCTTCTGACTCAAAAGAGTTTGTGGCCATGATATCTGAGATCTGCATGCTCAAAGAAGATGGTTCGTGGTGGATTGTCTCATGTGCTTCAAAAGCATGTCTGCAAAGAGAGGAGTCTACTCAAGACCTTTGAAGCCGTGGAGGATGGTTGTATTATCTACATGGGAAATTACCTCCATTGCTGCTATTGAAGGCAAAGGAACAGTCAATTTGGAATTCACTTCTGGGAAAATTCTTACTCTAACTGAAGTGTATTATGCACCTGAAATTAGGAAGAATCTCGTGTCTGGGGGTCTTCTTAATAAATTCGGATTTAAGTGTGTCTTTGAGTCAGATCAATTTGTGTTGACCAAAGGGGGTGCTTTTGTTGGGAAGGGTTATCTGTTTGAGGGTATGTTTAAACTAAATTTGGTTAATAAAGTTGATGTTTCTGCTTATATGATTGACTCAATTTCTTTGTGGCATAATAGATTAAGACATGTATACTAGAAGATTGCATGCTATGTCTGTTTTAAATTTGATTCTTAATTCTGTTAATGACATGGTTGATAAATGTAGAATATATTTTCAAACAAAGAGTACCAAAAAATCTTTTCCGAAAATTAATAGATCTTCTACATTATTACAACTTGTGCATAGTGATGTTTGGGACATGCATAGCAATCCTACAAGACGAGGTAAAAAATATTTTGTAACCTTCATTGATGATTTTTCAAAATTCTGTTATGTATATCTTATGTTTTCAAAAGATGAAATTTTGGAAAATTTTAAAGTTTACAAAACAGAAGTGGAAAATGAATGTGATGTCAGAATTAAATTCCTCAAATCCGATAGAGGAAGATAATTTCATTTTCCTTCTTATTGTGAATCTGTAGGCATTATTCATGAAACAATCATTGCTTATATTCCACAGCAAAATGGAGTTACTGAACGGATAAGCCAATGTGAATACTCTTAAAAGTCGGCTTGATGAGTGTTGCCTTTTGAGACAAGGGTGAAGAAACGTGTCTTAATTAGGAGGTGTGGGAGGAGAAAGAGTTCCTTTTTTAAGTATTATGGTGGTGTTTGTTAAACAACACCAAACACTACATATTCATCTCATTTTTTTAAAATAATTAACATCCAAATATTCTCACTTTTTATATCATATCATTTATTTTTTACTATTATTTTTTTTTTTAAAATTACTTTAAAACAAAATTTTTCAATTTTCAATACAATTTTTTTTTTACTTTTCTATACTAATTATCATTTTTTTTTTAATTTTTTTTTATTGTTAACAGTACAGTAAAAAAAGCTTTGATATTTAACAAATAAGGACATAGGCATGGAGTCTGCTATAGTTTTACTATATTCATTTGTTTAAAAAATATATAAGGGATATGTTGCAAAATGTAACTTGTTGCGATTATTTTCTTAATTTTCTCTATATTTAGAAAAGAAAATGAGCTTAAATTTCGTATTAGACAGAAAAGAAGAAGAAGAAGAAAATTTTGTGTAGAATTGAGATAGGTCTAATTTTGTTTAATTTTCTCTATATTTAAAACGCAAGATAAAGATGACCTTTTTAAGTGGGATAGGTCGTTTGAATATGAAGTTGATGTTTGGAAGTGATGTTTTTTATGTTTGAAGGTGATGTGATGTTTTTTATGTTTGAAATTCAATTATCATTGTGTCTGTGGGGTACACGGAAAAGATTGGAAAGAAAGGTAACGATGATTATTTATTTACTGTTGTGGTCCACTGTACGACGACAATTGTCGTAAATATTTCTGTCTACAATCATTTTCATCTTTTTCAGTTATTTGGAGATATTTTTACTCTTTGAGAAAGTGAAAAGACAAGCTTGTGAGTAGTCACATAACTGTCAGTGTTTAGCCTCTCTATAGCCCTGTAGGGGGTCGGTGACGGAGGACGATGGTCCAGTGCGTGGAAACGACCGTTGGAATTTCATTCTAACTCTCCTCCAATCAATGCGTCTTCAACCTTATCCCTCTCTCCTCCAATAAATGGCTCACAAGTGAATCCTGAATAGTGTTCGTATATTCCTTTTGTCATGTTTATACAAAAAAAAAAAAAAAAAAAAAAAAAAAAACAACGTTTTACATGCAAAATGATTTTCCCAAACCCCCACAACACACTTTAAAGTAAATGCTTTCGTTGATAATCTCTTCCCAAACACTGTCTTCTCTGTTTCCATCATGAAAAGCATCTCTATCGGCCTTTCCCGGCACTGCAGGTATATATGCTTCACTTGTTTAACGACATAATTAGCTTTTCTTCTTGTTCTCTAATTTCACATGATTTAGATGCTCCCTGAACAATTTAAAAATGCAGCAACTTAATGCTTTCACCTACTTATTAGTCGTATGTAATAAGACATCTATAAGACCAAATGATTTTACTTTTTTTCTTTTTTCTTTTTTTGAACCATTCTGATTGCACTTTTGATTAATTTAGGTGAGGCCATAAGAGAATGAACAAATCCATGAGGGATTTTCATTCTACTCTCTCTCTCTCTCTCTCTCTCTACTATTTAATGAGGGTTCTCATTGCTTTTGGAATTATAAGTGTGTTCTTATTGTTTTGTAAGTTAGAAATCATCTCATCTGGGTCTCTCTTGTTTTGTGGGTTAGAAGCTTTTTCTTCAACCAAATCTTGGTTCCTTTTGGATATGAGGAAGGCAAAGAGATAGATTAAACCCTTTTTTTGGGCCACTTTTATAATGATCAACAAAAAATATATAAACCGTTCAATCATATATAGTATTACAATCCCCCAAAATACTACCAATGTTGTCTGCCACTTTGACCCTTACAAGTTACAAAGAACAGAAATGCCTTCTTGGACTGAAACCCTTTCAAAATCTTCATCAATCTACAGGACCCAGTGGCATAGATTCCTCTTTTGTACACACAATATCTAAACATTCTCCAATCTCATCTATCCTTGACTTTATTGATGAGGAAATCTCCTAGGAAATTTCAAATTTCTTTAGTAAAGTCTCTTTTGACCTTCTTTCCTTTTCCCTTCTCTCCTACTGGATTCGAGCTGCATATGCCTGTGGATTAGGAAATTGAACTTGAGGGTGTTCTTAAGGTAATCAGATCCTAATCTGAGCTGCCTGTAATGAATTCCAAAGGAAGAGTTCCACTTCTCCAGGAATTCAATTGCCTGGGAGTGCAAAACAGATGTGCAACAGGGAGAGGCAGATTTCTTCTGAGCCCAACACTCAAACTCAGTAAAAGAAAAAAAAAAAAAAAATTATATATTTTCATAGGGGAGGCACCAATAGCAGCAATGTGAAACTTGTAATGAATATTAAGGGCTTCATAGAAGATCATAATTATAATTGGAATCAATTCAAATGATACAGTGCAGTTGGTGGTGGCATTGGCAGAGGCAGAGCATTCTCTTACGGTTTTACAAGAAAGAGGAATCAAACACAACTTTCTTTCCCCCACCTTATCACAACTTCGTACGGGTAAACTTCCCTCCATTTCTGTCTTTGCACCTTCTTCATTTCCTCTCTCAGCACTCATTTTCTTTGCGCATGCGTGTGTGTTTTAGCTTTAAAAGTTGTTCAGCAACCCTGTCAGTGGTGGAGGTGGAAGGGAAGCCAAAGTTTGACGTAGACAAAACGGCTTTGCTTGTTAAGGAGCTCAGGGAGAGCTTTAATTCCGGCAGGACAAAAAGCTATGAATGGAGAATATCGCAGTTGAAAAGCATCGACAAGATGATTGACGAAAATGAGAAGAAGATTACTGAAGCTCTTCACAAAGACCTCTCCAAGCCTGAACTTGAAGCCTTTGTTGCCGAGGTAACATCTTTTACTTTGCCTTATGATGATTAGACAAGTGGCTCTCAAGTTCATTTCAACTTCTATATGTATCATGTCATACTGTTATTTGATTCAATTAATTGACTCTGATTAACAGATTCATGTATGGCTTGAAAGATTGAATGTTCCCTTCAATTATTTGGGAGTGTCACATTTTCTATTTATAATGTACAAGAGTTGAATTTACAATGTACAGAGTAATAACAATCTATGGTAACTTTCTATAGTGAGAATATACAAATCAGTTAAGTAAGGAAGGCTGAGATACGTAGGTAGGCAGTGTATGCAAAGTAGCCGTTGGCAGCAATCAATCAGTGAAGAAATAGAATGAAATTAATGTAGCCGTTGGAGGAGAAGATCACGTTGGGGACTCAAAGTCAGCTGTTGTGCTGGGATTAGATTGGCCGTGATTGGTGTTGAGAATATGCTGGTTTCCATGCTGTTGCCGTGGCTTGTCTGGAACATGAACTCCAGTGTGACAGATCATATTAGTCTGGCTTACAGCCCCCGCAAGCTGATGCGGGAAGCAAGCATGGTGAAGCACCGTAAGCTTGTGCTAAGGCACTGAGATTGTCACACCAGATTGTAGGAACTATTTTTTAAGGGAACATGAAGTTCCTTAAATAGCATGCAGAGCCAATATATTTCGTCAGTAATCATGGCCAAAGCTTGGTACTCTTCTTTGGTGGAGGACTGAGACACAACAGTTTGCTTCTTTGCACACCAAGAGATCAAACATGAACCAAAGAAAACTCCAAAACCGGTTGTGGACCTTCAAACATCTTGGTTTCCAGCCTTGATGCTGAGCTCATTTGGTACTACCACATCTATTCTTGAAAATTACCATGAGGAAAACATGTCCATTAGCCTCACAGAGTTCTTGTCTAAACATAAAAATTGCAGATCTTTCTTTGGATAGTTGCATCAGGGATTGTATCTTTTTATAACTAAGAGTTCATATTAGGAATGAAAAGTAAAAAAGGAAAACAAAATGCTGCTCCAGTGAGGGTGTGTTCTGTTGTACTTGCATTTTAGAGCAGAAATAATGAAGGAAAAGTTAATATAATTTACGACGGACTTAAAGAATTTGAAGGATGTTAGGGGCAAGGGTGAGGGAAGAGATGATTGCTAGCACTTGCATCCAAATAACACAGTTGAAGATGAGGAAGGTTTGAAGTTGGAGCTTGTTAAATCATCACTTTATCTCTTAAGCTTAAGTTGATAGTAAGGGATGAATTGAATCATTTAATTTATATTCTAACACTCCCTCTCGCGTGTCGGCTCAAAATCCCTCTTAATAGGTAAGGTCCAACAAGTGGAATATTAATTGAAATGAGAGATGAATGACAGAGGCAGAGTTCGCACTCAGGACCCCTACAAGCTTAAGCTAATAGTAATTGATGAATTTAATTATTTATATTCTAATAGAACTAACAGTTGTCAAAATCATGAACATACTGGTAAAGAAAAAGTGGTGGCAGAACCTTAGGAAGATGGAAATCCCCAAGCCTTGAAAAGTAGAACAGAATGATGTGGGCCTGCAAGCAACAAGGCCCGAGTGTACAGGTGTAAGTTAGAATATTTGACAGAGCTGAGATAGTTGTTCTATGTAAAGTAGGTTGTGGCTGGTTTTAAGGTTAATGAAATTGTTGTTTTACAGCAGTGCAATCTATTATATTAGTAGTGATGATTTTTTTTTCTTGCAAATGTACTTTAAATCTGTCAAGTTGCCAATAGATGCCAATAGAATTCTCTTAGATTCTAAAAAAGTAAAATGAAAGTCAATTGAAAGGCATAAAACTAATTTACTTATACATAGTTTATGCACTCTCTATGTGAGTCTCATCCCATAAGAACACATGAGGTCGAATTGTTACCCTGGTAAAAAATTTTGTTGAATCTGTGTAGTTACGAACACTTGAGCAGCTTCAAATAAAGATATGTGTACTGCTTTCTATATGGTTTATTCAGTGCCTTGGCAATATTGAGCTTTAAAATTGTTATTCTGTGACTTACATTTAGTTGTATATGGTAAAACTATATATATATTTCTCTCGTTAGAATTATGAGTAGTGTGGCTTTAGAATTAGAGCTATTGGCAAAGCTAGGATATTGTATTTGTAGGGGGACCATTTTAGAAGAGAAGTAACCTGACTATATGTGTGGGTATATATATACGTGTGTGTGTATATATAATTACATATATGTGTGTATGTATGTATGTAGGTGCGCTGACCTATTTGCTCCATGTAGTATATTAATTAATACGCTTGCTGTTTGATGCAGATTTCACAGGTAAAATCCTCATGTAAGTTGGCACTAAAAGAATTGCGTAATTGGATGATACCAGAGCAGGTGATTAAAGATAATTACTTTCTATCGTTGAGAACAACAATGACACTTACTGTTGTGTCTGTCTCCTCGAATTTGAACAATCATGATCATAATGAAAATTCTCAACATTTTTTCAGGTCAAAACTTCACTTGCAACATATCCATCATCAGCGGAAATTGTGTCAGAACCTTTAGGAGTTGTGTTGGTTATCTCGACGTGGAACTTTCCTTTCTGTATGTAAAAGAGAATCTGGTTTCACGCAATCTTCAACTGGTTACACCTAATATAATTTGCAGTCTTCTCAGTTCTTGGCCCTAAAAATCACATTTGTCTTTTCCATGGCCCTAAAAAGTGATTAGTAACTAATCACTTTGATTTAGAGCTATAACTTCAGTGTTCTTTGTTCTCATGTTGTAATGACATAAAACTTCCAAATGAATAGAAACATAACTCTATCACATTTTACTACACCAACAATATAATATTGCTGGCTCTTCTTATTTGTTTTCTTAGACTCTAAGTACTATATTCTCACCTACCCCAAACAAATGTACAATATTCTCTCGTTTTTCCAGTATCACTAATTTTGTGCCCTTATATTGTACGCTGGAGGAGGCATAAATATGCATTTAACCTTCGAAGTATCATGACTTTCCCATTGTTATTGTGATATGTTTGCTCTTCATTGAGCTGGCTTCCTTCCTCAAAATAACTTTACTTTTTATGAGTGTGTATTATCCAACATTAAGCTACTCAAACCTTTGTTGGATTGGTTCTTACCTTTATACTATTTTAGTTTCATTAGAATAGAAACCTATATATGTAACGGTAGGTTTTGTAGCCTCTATGGTTTACCTTCAGCTAAGAGCAACTCCTATATACGAGACTGTAGGTTTCTCTAGTAACATGTTTTGTTCAACTTTTAATTCTTTTTCCTTTAAGGGAGTTGGTTTCCAGGTACATCATTAAGGTGAAATGATGTTCTACTTCCCCTGCATAGTGTCCTATGTTGTGCCTCATGATTTTTTAAAAAGCTCCTGCTTATGCATTGCGCAGGCCTTGACTTTGATATATAACTTTCACTTTTGTGTGTACTGCTGAGCCATGTTGTGCATTTATAGTATATCAAAATGTTGTGACAACAATACCTTTGCTCCACTGTTTTCTGACATCGATGATGATTCTTTGCTTCTGTGGTCTGCAAAGATTTACACTGCTACCTTATAGACTCGAAATAAAATATGCCATGAGTTAGTCACTCCTGATATTTTCTATAAGAGAAATGCTATTTTTATCTCTCATCCATTTTCCATCCATTTCTTTTTCAAATCTACCATTAGATCTGTAGGACCTACAGGAATAGCATGTCTCTTTCTATGGTAGCTATTACTTGAATCAATGATACAGAGTAGATGTAATGAGGATGATCAATTGATAATGGTCCAAGGGGAAACAATGTCATGCGTACTTATTTCAAAAGTAGGAGATCTATATAGGGCTCAATTCTATCCACTTGTCATCTAGCTTTTAAAGAAAGAGTTGTCAGCGAACAATCCCTTGCGTAAAAATTCTTTACTGTAGACAGATGGATATACAATCAAATTTTACGAATAGTAAGATAATTTTTTTACTGTAGATCCCTTATGTTACATATCACAAATCCAAAGGATAAAGAACTGTTGTCGAAAACACAAAGATGTTAGAAGACCTCTGTCAGTTCACATAACTTTTAAATCACTATGAGAAAAGAATGTGAGCATGGGCAAATATGTGGAACATACACACTGAAGAATTTTTTTCTGCCTACTGTCCACCTTGTTGGTTTCATTGAATCGTGTCAGCTTACATATCATTTTTCAATTACACAGATTCATAATTCACTGGCCAGACCCTTTTATTTTATTTTACTTTTTTCAAATTTTGTAACTTCTACTGATCAATGTTATGTGACACTGAAATAAATTTCATATATATATATATATATTTTTTAAATTCAATCCAGGTTTGTATGGTATCCTATACACCGTTGACATAATTGGTTGCTCTTGCTAAATTATCTGCATATAAATTGGGATTTTTATGTATTAAACTATGCTCATCTAAATTAGGAATTTTTTTTTTTTTTTCTGTATTTATTTTATAGTGTTATCTCTTGATCCGGTCATTGGAGCTATTTCAGCTGGTAATGCTGTGGTCCTTAAACCGTCGGAAATTGCTCCTGCCACATCATTGCTGCTCTCAAGTTTGGTAGAGGAATATCTAGACAATTCTGCCATAAGAGTTGTTGAAGGGGCTGTTGATGAAACTACTGCACTACTTGAGCAGAAGTGGGACAAGATACTCTACACAGGTTTTTTAGCATTTTATTAGCTTTCATAATATCGTCTGACATCCTAAGATATTGAAACAATGATAGTTACATGTATAACACTAATTGGAGTAAACTTCTCCTGCCATAGTTTATTCACTTGTGCGGTTTGACAATTTCTTGTCTTTGAGATGTTTTTTCTAGTGCCATGGTTTAACCCTTGGTGTAGATTGGATATATCAAAGTAGTGATGCATTCACCTCCAATATTACTTGTTTCTTCATGCCTGACTTGATCGTATTTAGTAATTTTTTTTATGTAGTAATTGTTGGACTTTCTGCAGGTAGTGCAAGAGTAGGGCGCATCGTGATGGCTGCTGCCGCAAAACACCTTACACCAGTAACTCTAGAACTTGGAGGAAAGTGCCCAGCTGTTGTTGATTCAAACATCAACTTACAAGTAATTATCTCTCCTAGAGCTAGAAGAATTATGGTTTCCATCTTGGTTTCTATGAAGGATTAAATTTTTGCAAATATATAAGGTTGCTGTTCGGAGGATAATTACTGGCAAGTGGGCATGCAATAATGGGCAAGCTTGTATCGGTGTCGATTACATTATCACAACAAAAGAGTTTGCTCCAAAGTTGGTAAGGTCGTCACTGTGGAAAACAGAAATAGTATTGTTTCAAAGGCATTGTCTTGATACACGGCTGCTGAACAGATAGATTCTATAAGATATGAATTGGAGCAATTTTTTGGCAAAGATCCAATGGAATCAAAAGACATTTCCCGCATTGTGAGCTCATCCCACTTTGCTCGGCTGATAAAGCTCTTGGATGAGGATAAGGTATCTGATAAAGTTGTCCTTGGAGGCCAAAGGGATGAGAATCAATTGTGAGTATGATAGTGCATTACCTTGTTGGATTCAGATTGTTTGAAAATCTTAGATAAGTTAGATGAACCATTATTACATCAACTGTCCTATATTTATTTCAGAAAGATAGCTCCAACCATCCTGTTGGATGTACCAGATGACTCACAAATAATGCAGGAGGAGATATTTGGGCCTTTAATGCCCATTCTCACTGTGAGTACTTTTAATTGCATTAACAAGTGTATCTTCCTCTGAGATTTGTTTCAAACAGATATGGTCAGGGAGAAAACTCTCTATTTTGATGAACTAAACTCATTCTTTCTCCACAGCCATCTTGTTTTTGCTATGCAGTATCGTTGTTACCCTGCCCTGTTTCATCCTTCCCAGGTTATAAAGACCTACTTCAAACTCGTCACTTAGATTGTGATATGACAATGCTCTCTCTCTCTCTCTCTCTCTCTCTCTCTCTCTCTCTCTCTACTTTTATATACACACACACACAATAAAGGTAGTGAAATCATTATTCTTCTTCATATCAGAGGGAAGACCTCCTTTCCTCAGTTCTTCCTGTAAAATTTTTGCTACCCATTGCTAATATTTGTGTACAATAATAGATTTTTAAAAGTTGTGTCAGCAATGCCTGCATTGAGACAGAATATGTAGAAATAATTTAACTTTCTTCTGGTTTGTCACAGGTTGAGAACTTGAAAGACAGCTTTGAGGTGATAAAATCTAAGTCAAAGCCCCTTGCTGCATATCTCTTCACCAATGATGTGCAGTTGAAGAAGGATTTTGTGCAAAACATATCTTCAGGAGGAATGCTCATCAATGATACCATACTACATGTGATTGCTCTCTTCCTTAAATTTTACACAGAAAAGACAGATATGCCCAATTTTTAAACTAGATATTAAGATAGTACGGATGGGGTTCAAAGGCCACACCTACATTTAGAGTTCTCTTCAAAGGATTGCAGAGCTTGTTAATATTAGCATAAATTAGTCCACTAGTATTCAAGCAAAGATAGCTGCACATACGTACTTATCTTCGGACATTCGGACATTCATTCTCTTATAATCTGTGTTCTTAGCCAATTGTTAATTTTTTGACATGTTACAAAACTTCACAATGCAGGTTGCAACAGACGGATTACCTTTTGGCGGAGTTGGGGAGAGTGGAATAGGTTCATACCATGGGAAATTCTCTTTTGATGCTTTTAGCCATAAGAAGGCAGTTCTCTACAGAAGTTTTGATGGAGATACATCAGTGAGATACCCACCATACACGCCTAAAAGGGTAAGACTAATGAAGGCCTTGATCAGTGGTAACATAATTTCCATAATACTTGCTTTGATTGGATGGTCAAAAGATTGAAAAGATGGATGGAGATGAGTCACATTCAACATCTGTTTCTTCCAATTCTTCTCAAGGTTTATTTCAAATTGTTAAAATATTTGATATTAGTCTAAGGTTTATTGCCCAATACTCGTTCTCCCTCTATAAATAGAGAGCTATGTAACATGGTTTTACACACAATTTAATACAGTAAAAATGTGCTCTAAACTCTCTTTATGCTTCCACTCTTCTTTTCTCTCTTTCTTCAATATATTTATCACAAATAGTTACTGTCCAAGATATTCTGCATAATGAATAATGAGAGCTGCTAATGCATTAATGAAACTGAAGTTCTTGTTCAATTCTTTAAGCAGATAGTTTTAGGTTCTAAGTTCAGATTAGATGCCAATTGCCAGGTCAGTTTATGCAAATCACAAGGAAAGGTTTAGCATTCTTAACAATGCAGAACAATCCAAAATGTAAACAATGCATCTACAAGTTAGCAACCTGTAGTGCACAGTTGTCTCAATTCTTCTCTTATAAAACATATCTTATGTCCTTTCTCTAAATTAATCAGTTAAGCTTACAACAGTTATTTCAAAAAGTCAATTTTCTTTTTCTTTTTTTTTGTCTCCCTTTCCTCTTCCCAGGAAAAAGGAAAAAAAGTCAAATTTCCTAGTAAAGGTAGAAAAGTCTCAACATTGATCCAATTTCAATGAGAAAGACTTGTTGATTGATGGTATGATCTGAGAGGGTGTGGTGAGGAGAAACCTAAGTTATGCTCTGTGCAAATTTCACTCTATTAAAACTCTCTAATGCATTGTGGCATAGCGGGTCATTGAATTTATAGGTACACAACTCACAACTCTATCACAAATCTAGGAAAAGTCAGGGAATTGAAAGTGTTTCTTATTGAAAAACTTAAAATAATACTAAATTATGGTAGCCAAACTGCCTTTATCTAGTACTTAAATAGAAGTGGGGTCGCAATCCTGAAAGAAAGAAGAAAAAGAAAAATATAAAACAGCCCTATTGCAATTTCGTTCAAACGAAGATGTCGTATTGTTCAAATGACAATACAATCAACACCACGATTGAAGCCCCCTAGAGCAATCCCGTTTGAACAATGTATGATCAAGCTAACAATCGAAGCATTCTACTTTTATTTTACATAAATATGCAAGCACGCACACAAAGAAGATATATATATATATATATATATATATATATATATATATATATATATATAAGTTTGGGCCCAACACAAGAAGATTCTCGTTCTACACCTTCACCATGTGGAACGAGGATTAGATTTGGGGGCAAAACTTAAAAAATGGGGGCAAACAAAACAAAAAATTAGGGGGAGGGGTTAAAATTTTGGAAGCTACACCTAAGTCCGCCCCTGATTATAAGTCATGTTGTGGCGCTGAATTCTCATAATATCTAAAATGCTTCAGTTGCAGAGTTGAATTGGATTCCAAAAAGGTTTTGATCTACTAGATTTTTAAACCATAAAAAAAAAATATAAAAAATAATTAATTAATTAAAAAATAAAACTATAATCTCACTACATTATATCTATCAAATCCTTTTGCTTGGGAACAATTGAATAATTAAGGCATAGCCATTGCTATTTATAAATGATAAGAGGTATATATATACTGTATTCCCACTGTGGATGGAAGCTTCCCCTTCGGCCTTCGGGGATATGAAACACTAACAAAATAAAGAAGAAATCGGAAAGAGAGAGAGAGAGAGAGAATGTTTATGATCAAAGAAGGTTCCAAGAAATTTCCCATAGGCCATTGCACAACATTTAAATTGAGGTTTTTTTTATTTTTCCATTTCAACCATGTATTTTGTCGTTGCAAAAAAAAAAAAAAGGAAGTATTGTTGACTTCTTGAGTTTTACAGGACAACAAACAGTTAATAAAATCCATTAATTAATACAATCCTGCAGTCTCAAAAGGAGGGAAAGAATAAAGAACCCCAGCATTAGAAGAAATCTCATTTTTTTCTTTTAAGTCCAAAAGCACAATAAACCCAACAGAAAAGGAAAGCAAGGTAATTTAGAGACAATTAGAGGAAGCAATACCCATTCATACTTTAGTCAGAAGTATACTTATATACTAAATTACCCATTTTGTCACACGCATCTATAAAGATTCCCACCGCTAAAAACTAAGAAACTCCTCATCAAAAACACAACTTGGTTCATGCAAAAGGCCACAAAGCTCCAACAAATCAAAAGTCTAATTGCTCTTTCTTTCAGTCATTTTGTCAAGCACGTAGCTAAATCGTTAAAACTCATTCATTCTTTCGCTAAAACAAGGAAGAGAAACAGAGAGAGAAAGATGAAGGAAGCGAAGGTGGTGGGGTTGGTGCTTCTACAAGTGCTGGTTCTGGTGATGGGTTTATGTGAGTCATCAATATCATCACCTCCTTATGTTGATCAGATGCACAACAGGAGGAAGTCTATGCTATCCGAACCGACGTCGTCACTGGCGCTCCACCGAGTTGGGTCCTCCATTGTGCTCCCAGTCCACGGGAACGTGTATCCTATTGGGTGCGTATCTACTTCTTCCCCCACTCGATCTCATTCCTTATATATGGCCAAAAGGGGAAAAAGAATGATGTTTGATCCCCACCCCCCACGGCCCCTTTTTCCTGTTCTGTTTTTTTTTTTTTTTTTTTTTTTTTCAGAAAAGAAAAGATGACTTTAGTGTATCAGTCCATATATATATATATATATATATATGATATGTCCAAATTCTAGAGCCACAAGAAAGAAAGACAGTGGCCGTTTGGTAAAGGATTGTGCAGTGAATCTTTGTTTGAATAGTTAAAGCATACAAAAGTTTTGATGTTTTTATCTTAAAAAAAAAAAAGTGAAATTTATTTTTTTATAATAATAGTAAAAGGTGATTGATATGATATATAAATAACTGTTTTAATAAAAAAATTGAATCCATCAACAGACGAAGCTAGTATTGTTGAATTTAACATACACATAATTTGCAGGTACTACAATGTCACCCTCAACATAGGGCAGCCACCAAAGCCCTACTATCTAGATCCTGACACCGGTAGTGACCTCACATGGCTCCAGTGTGACGCCCCCTGTGTCAGCTGCACTGAGGTTCTCTGTTCGTTTTTCTTGTAAAAGTGAATTTTCCTGACAAGTTTATTTATTAATGAGTAGAGTACTGGGAACTCAATCTAGGCATGTAATGCATTTCCCCAGCCTCCCTGCAATGCATTATAATCTTATTGTAAGAGTTTGTTTTGTTGGCAGGCACCTCATCCATATTACAAGCTCAACAACAACCTGGTACCCTGTAGGGACCCTCTGTGTAAAGCCTTGTACCCACCCGGTGAACACAGGTGTGAAATCCCAGAGCAATGTGACTATGAGGTTCAGTATGCAGATGGTGGTTCATCCATTGGTGTCCTTGTCAAGGATGTCTTTTCCATCAGCCTTTCTAATGGGATGCAACGTAACCCTCTTCTACCCCTTGGGTTGGTCACTTCATTTCTTCATCTTACTTATTTTCACCAACTCTTAATCTTCCATTCCTTGAGATTGCTTTAGAAGCAATCTTAATTAGCCAAAACAAAAGAGTGGGAAAAGAAAGGCTCTTTTCAAAAACTGCAGAAAAGAAATGTAATTTAGAAGTTAACTGCAGAGAAGTCTGATTAATTGCTTAATTTCTCCCTTGTAATGCCACCAGTCAATGGCTCAGATTGTTCACAAATTGTCATTGTATTAAGAACCAAAAGAAAATTGCATTTCCAAGTATGCTTTGCTTGCCATGTGTCAACAGAGTAAGCAAGCAGTAATGAAACATTTGATTGAATTAGATTATTGATTTATCCCAAGTACAGGTGTGGATATGATCAGATTCCTAATCCAGCATCTCATCCCTTCGATGGAGTACTTGGGCTTGGGAAGGGAGAGTCCAGCATTGTATCACAGCTTAGTAGGCAGGGATTGTTGAGAAATGTGATTGGCCATTGTCTAAGTGGGCGAGGTGGAGGATATCTCTTCTTAGGGGACGGCCCTTATGATTCTTCACGTCTCCTTTGGACATCCATGTCTCCTCATCATCCGTACGTAATCCATCCATACTCCATTCAATTTCATTAGCATGTATATAATTAATATTTGTGTATTGATTAATATTTGTCAGCGAACATTACTCACCCGGCTCTGCGGAGCTCATATTCGGAGGGAAGACCACCGGAATTAAAAACTTGGTCCTAGCTTTTGACACTGGGAGCTCCTACACCTACCTAAATTCTCAAGCGTACGAAGCTCTTACTACTTTGGTGAGTGACTACTCATCAAAACCCATAACCTTTACACTAATTAAACATTGTTAAAGTATTGATTAAATGATGAGGTAATTACATTTTTCCCTATCAACTATAACACATTTTCTCTTTCCCCTCATGAACTACCAACTGTACCACCCAATCCTCATGAACTACCATTTTGTGCCCAAAATCTCCCTTCCATCAGTAAAGGCATTAACTCGTCACTTTGCCCCCATGAACTACAACGCATTGTCATTTTGATTTTTGAGTTAACGCCTTTGACTAATGGAATGAGAGTTTTGAGCACAAAATGATAGTTCATAAGGTCGAGTGGTACAGTTGGTAGTTCATGGAGAGAAGTGAAAATGCGTTATATTTGATGGGAGGAAATGGTAATTACCCCATAAATGATTAGATTTAACAAATTGGCAAAATTTTGAGTTATTTATGTTGTGATGCATATTTGTAGGTGAAGAGAGAATTAAGTGGAAGGTCCTTAACAGAAGCATTGGATGACAGGACTCTGTCAATCTGTTGGAGAGGTAGAAAACCATTCAAAAGCCTGAAAGACGTAAAGAAATACTTCAAGCCCTTAGCATTGAGCTTCATCAATGGTGGGAGAGCCAAAATTCAGTATGATCTCCCCCCAGAAGCTTATTTAATAATCTCGGTGAGTCCCAACATGCACCCTCATTTCTGTATCATCAGTTGCCCACTTTGTGTCAAAACTCAAAAACTCACTGATATATATATATATAACAACATCATGATTCATGTTATGCATATATATGGCAGTCCAAGGGAAATGTTTGCTTGGGAATTCTAAATGGAACAGAAGCAGGGCAGGGTAGTTTGAACATCATCGGAGGTAATGATTGGTACTAGATAATAATGCAAACGTAAAAAATGGAACATCTATCCCAAACTCAAAAGGTGCCTTTTTGTTTTTACAGACATATCAATGCAAGACAAGATGGTGATCTTCGATAACGAGAAGCAGTTGATTGGATGGATGCCTGCAAACTGCGATCGGGTTCCAAAGTCTAAAACTGATAGCATTTGATGATCTTGACTGGGCCTGTGAATTGATCAGCTAGCTTGGGAATCATCAAAGAGATAGCTCCTTAGCTATGATATATATATATAGATATACAAAGGAGAATAGTAGTTGTATCCTCGATAGTCAATATATTTATACAAGTTAATATGCCTACACAAAAAATGCCTTGTAGGCTTCTGCTCCTAATATTTATTCCTTGTGTATATTGTAAAAAAGAAAAAGAGAATGTTATACTGATTAGCATTACAAAACTGTGTTATACGGATTTATTATTATTATTATTATTTTTCTGTTTAGATGAGTGGGCATATCATATATACGATTATGAGTAATGATATACAGAAGAGTCCTCCTAGAATCATTAAAAATGTGATGTATCTTTTAAAATTACTAATAAATTGAAATTTAATCATCAATCTCAAATTCAATTGTGATTTTACAAGTTACATCATATTTGGAATGACTCTAGTCTTCTTTATATCATTACTCCATATATACATGCCAACGCAAACTTCGACACCTATAGTCCAAGATTCACGTAGTTCGGGAGAAAAAGCCTATATTTGAATGTTGCTTTTGATACTAACATGGAAAAGTATACATAAGATCTGTTTGGAATTATGGTTTCAATAAGTGCGATTTTAAAAATTGTGTTTTCGAAATAGCTACTTTTTAAAATTACAAAGGTGTTTGATAAAACATGTTAAAAAATCCTTTTTTTATCAAACATTTGTTATGCGAAATTGTGATTTTAGTTTAAATTATCGCATTTTCAAACAAGCACCCCCGACTCTGCTTATAGAAATCGCAAAATTTTTTTCCTATTGTAGATTAAGTGATTTTTAAATCGCAATGACAAACACCTTATGTTTTAAGATATCTTTTAAAAATGCAAATTATTCTTGCGAAATCACAATCTCAAACACATTCATAGTAACGTACCCTCTTAAACTATGACTCCATTATCAATGTTTTCCCAAATTATTAATTGTGTCATGTCTCCCCTCTTCCAAACTACCAAAAACATGTCAAAATCTTTCTAAGATTAACAAAAAGACAAAATAAATCCTGAAATTTTTTAGTGAGACAAAATATCCTTATTAAAAAAACTAAAAACCAAATTTCTTTAAAAAAATAAAGGTTGTACGAAAACCACCCCCATTAGTTTCAGGGGTGGTCTAGCCAACACCACCAGGTGTTGAGAGTGGTTCAATCACCCTATATATATATATATATATATATATATATATTTTCGTTGATTGCTTTTTCTTTTTTCAGCTTTTATCATTTTTTTTATGAAGGTTGTTTTTGTCATTAAAAGGGGCATTGACACAATTGATAGCTTGAGAGAGAGACATTAACAATTAAAATGTAATTTGAAGAGGGTATTGTGAACTTTTTTTCATATGAATAAGAGGGATGGAGCTGCAAACCAATTAAGCTAAGTCAAACATAAGATTATTCAAACTTAGATCATGAGCATTTTAAACAAGCTCAGTATTACAAAAAATAAAAAATAAATAACTGAGCTCAACCACAACTTGAGCTTCACATTGAGCTTACTTACATGTTCAACAGTTGAAGCTTAGGTTGTAAAATATTTTTTTTTGGGGGGGGAAAATCCACTTTACCCTCCTAAAGTTTCAGGGTTTTTCAATTTGAATCTCAAAGTTTAAAAATTGAAAATGTGCCTCTCTAATGTTTCAAAAATTTTCAATTTAAACTTTCTGTTACTAATTTCTGTTAAATTAGACGGAAATTAAAAATAAAAATAAAAAATAAAAAAGCCTGAGGGTAATTACGTAATTTCATAGATTTCTATCCAATTTGACGGAAATTAGTAATGAAAGGTTTAAATTGAAAATTTTTAAAATATTAGGGGGTACATTGCCAATTTTTAAACTTTGGGGTTCAAATTGAAAAACTCCTGAAATTTCAATAGGGTAAAATGAATTTTTCCCTATTTTCTAAAAACAATCTTCCTATTTTTTTGGTGTTTGGTACCATCTTAAAATTGTCAAAAATATTTTCGATTAACCAAAAAAACTTGATAAACTTAGTTTCCAGCTTCGTTCTACCATGGTAGAGTTAGGATTTTTTGAAAAATCCTTATTAGTCAAGGTCGGACTAATAATTACTAAAAACAAAACAATACTACCATAAATAAAATTTAAACACGTACTATATGAAACAAATAGTTTCAAACGAGATATATATATATATATACAAGAACATTAAAACACAAGTTCATAAATTTAGCATAATAATGGAACGAGTAATGCTAAAAGTCACTCTTATGTCATTTTTCTGTCTTAACAAAAATGATGTGACTCTTAAAATCACCATTGAGCTTGTGATTGATTAATATTGAATTTTGATCAAATTATGATTTTAAAAGTCACATTATTTTTGGAAGATAGAGTGACACAAAAGTAATTTTTAAAATTATTTCAATAAAACCCGACCATGTTTTAAAAAATAGTAATCTTTTATTAATATTTTGGAAGAAGTATATTTTACCCCTTAAAATTTAAGTCAATTTTTAATTTAACCTCTAATGTTTCAATTTTTACAATTTATTTTACAAAATTTTAATATTTTGCAATTTGACGATTGTGTCTGTCAAAACCGTTTTGACGGAAGTTACCGTGATCACGGTACGCCTTTTTGTACCCAAAATATCCCATCACTATTCACTGGTGATCTTTCCCGTTTCTGTCTGTCTCTCTCTCTCTGTCAGACACACCCACTGCTCTCCGAGAAAGAACCGTCGCAGCCATGGCGGTTCCCTCCTCTTTTCCTTGTCTGAGACTAGCCGAAACCTGAGCCTCTCTCTATTTTTCTCTTTTTCAATTTTGTGTTTGTTAAGAATAAGGTTGTATATTGAATCACAAAATATAATGTCCAGAAGAGGCCTATATATAGGCGAATAATACAGACCTAGTAGAATAAGGAAAGGTAAACCTAGTAACCCTAGAATACTAAAGAAGGTAAATAATAATAATATAATATTATCTAACAGCCCCCCACAAGCTCAAGGTGGAGTGCGAGAGACCAACTTGAGGTTGGACACAAGATCACGAAAACGTCCTGGAGGATGTGACTTTGTAAAGATGTCTGCGAGCTGATCACGGGACGTGACAGAATGAAGTTGTAGTGAGCCCTGAAGAAGATGATGACGAACAAAATGACAATCAATCTCAATATGTTTTGTCCGTTCATGAAAAACATCATTATGAGCAATCTGAATAGCACTTTTATTATCACAGTATACAGGAGTAGCAGAAGAAAGAGAGACACCCATATCTTGTAACAACCATCGCAACCAAAGAAGCTCCGCGGTAGTGTCAGCGAGAGCACGATATTCTGCCTCTGTGCTAGATCGAGCAACAACAGTCTGTTTCTTACTTCGCCAAGAAATAAGCGAGGTGCCAAGTAGAAAACAATAACCAGTGGTAGAGCGACGATCTGTTGGATCACCCGCCCAATCAGCATCAGTATAAGCATGCAGCTGTATAGGAGACTGAGAGGAGAAATAAAGCCCATGAAATAATGTCCCCTTCAGATACCGAAGAATGCGTAGAACAGCTGAGAAATGAGTGGAGCGAGGAGCAGCCATAAATTGACTCACCTGATGGACAGCATACGAGATATCAGGTCGAGTGACAGTAAGGTAGACAAGACTGCCAACTAAGTGCCGATATAAGGTAAAATCATGAAGAGGCTCGCCATCATGAGGAGTGAGACGAGTATTAAGCTCAGTCGGTGTCTCGACAATCTTACTGTCTGTAAGATTGGCCTGAGAAAGTAGATCAGATATATACTTGGCCTGTGTTAAATAATAACCATCTGAAGAAGATGAGATCTCAAGACCAAGAAAATAGCTGAGAGGGCCAAGATCTTTCATCTCAAAGTGTTGACTAAGAAACTGTTTAAGTTCCTGAATACCAGTCATATCATCCCCAGTGATAATCATGTCATCAACATATAGTAGAAGAAGTATGGTACCCCGGTCTGTGCGGCAAATAAACAAGGCAGAATCATAAGAACTGATGGAGTAGCCAAGTCGAGAGATAGTGGCGCTAAACTTAGCAAACCATGCTCGAGGTGCTTGCTTAAGCCCATAGAGTGCTCGACGAAGACGACAAACCTTGTTTGTAGGATGAGATAATCCAGGAGGTGGCTGCATATAAACTTCTTCACTTAAATCACCATTAAGGAAGGCATTTTTGACATCCATTTGACAAAGTGACCAATGCCGAGAGGCTGCAACAGCCAACAGAGCACGCACAGAAGAGAGGCGAGCAACTGGAGCAAAAGTCTCCTCATAATCCACACCATATTCCTGAGTAAAACCTCTGGCCACAAGTCGAGCCTTGTACCTGTCAATAGTACCATCGGAACAAGTCTTGATTTTGTAAACCCACTTACACCCGACCACAGATTTTCCAAGAGGTAAGTCAACCAGATCCCATGTATTGTTCTTGTGTAAAGCATCAAGTTCCTCTTTCATCGCAGCCTGCCAAAGAGGGTTAGTGGAGGCCTCACGAAAAGAGTGAGGCTCGTGCAAGGTAGCTAAGGCATGAAAGCAATGAAAATTCTGTAAATGGGAAGGAAGAGATCTTACTCGGGTGGATCGACGAATGTCAGGTGATAGAGTGCAGACTGGATCCTCAGATGGAACAGAACCTGGGGAGGCAGGCGAAGAACTTGGGGACGCAGGCAAAGAACTTGGGGACACAGGCGAAGCAGCTTCGAGGGCATCAGATGACTACAGTTCTAGCGAGAGAGACTCAGGCAGGGTAGTAAAGGGAGGGGATGATGGCATGCTGAATTTGCCGACGTCGTGGAATAGTCGATGCTCCCAAAAAACTACATGACGGGAGATGCGAAGACGACGAGACACAGGATCATAACACCGGTAGCCCTTGTGTTCCACTCCATATCCAAGAAAACAACACAACCGAGAACGAGGCTCAAGTTTGGTGCGCTCATGAGGCTGGAGTAAAACAAAACAGGCAGAACCAAAGACACGGAGATGATGATATGAAGGGATAGAGCCAAACAACCGCTCATGAGGAGTGCAATTATCAAGGATAGGGGTAGGCAACCTATTGATTGTGTAGACAGCCGTGAGAGTGGCTTCACCCCAAAACGGGGTAGGAACAGATGTGGAAATGAGAAGAGCACGGACAGTGTCTAAAATGTGCCTAAGTTTACGTTCAGCTCGACCATTTTGTTGTGAGGTGCCTGGACACGACAAGATAGAAACAGTGCCATAATGTTTTAGAATGGCTTGAAAATCATGTTGAGTATATTCTAAAGCATTATCAGAACGAAAAGCCTTAATGGGTTTTGAAAATTGGGTTTCAACCATTTTGGCAAAAGTACGATAAATATCCAATAATTCAGAACGAGATTTCATTAAAAACACCCAAGTGTAACGAGAGAAATCATCAACAAAAATAACAAAATAACGTGAGCCACTCATACTAGCAACATGAGAAGGTCCCCAAACATCAGAATGAATTAAATAAAAGGAAGCAGTAGCATGAGAGTCACTATTATTAAATGGCAAAGCCGGTTGTTTACCAAGTTGACATGAACTACAATCAAAAGAATTATTGGAAACTGAACCTAACAAACCCTTGGAAGCTAAAAATTGAACGCGAGAGGCAGATGCATGACCAAGACGCGAATGCCAAAGTGCAAGAGATGGTGATGATGAGGAGGCTGCAGCAGAGATGCCTGTGGCGGGGAGATGTAAGGATGATAGTTCGAACATATGCCCAATTCTACGCCCGGTCCCAATGGTCTGATTCGTACGAGGATCCTGTACATGCACACCAGAAAAGTAAAAAACAAGTCTATATCCAAGTTCACACAGTTGGCCAACAGAAAGAAGATTGAAGGATAATCCAGGCACATGAAAAACTTCAGGAACAGAAAGGGAAGGTGTATTGATAGTGCCTATATTTTTAACAGTCATAATGGAGCCATCAGCTGTGCGAATGAATGAAGAATGAGGGGAAGGTACAGATGTGGTAGAGGAAGTAGGGTGAGGTGTCATGTGATTGCAACAAGCAGAGTCAAAGAGCCAAGAGGAAGAGGTACCTGGCAAAACTGAGAGGACAGAGGAAGATGCATTACCAGAACGAGATAGGACGACCTGGTTGACTATTGTCTCGAAGTCAGCTGCAGATAAGGTGACACTGGATCCTGATGTGTGGCCAGAGGGGGCAACTGAAGAGGGAGCAGCTGGAGATGAACCACTCTCAGTATGAGCAACTGCTGCTGTGGGTGCATTAGATCTTCCCTTACGCCAACACTTGTCAATAGTGTGCCCTCGCCGTCGACAATAGCGACAGTAATTATTATCGCGAGACTTAGGAGGGAGTCGAGAAGTACCTGACCTGTCATAATACTCTCGCTGGAATGACGAGGAGCCAGAGGATGGTGCAGCCAACACTGTATGACTAGGCTGAGAGCGCATAGTCTGCGATCTAGTCTCGGCACGGACAAGTTCGAAGATGGCAGTGTCCAAAGTGGGAAGAGGAGAACGATGTAATAGTTGCACACGAACAGGCTCAAAATCATCACGCAAAGCCATCAAAAATTGGTGAAGGCGATGTTGATCTCTACGGGTAATATACATCTGAGCATCAGTGGGATCCTTCCAAATAGGATCAGAAACATCAATTTGGTTCCACAAGAATTGCATGCGGGCAAGAAAATCATTGATACTCTGACCAGATTCCTGCCTGAGATGGAAAAGTTCAAACAAAAGCTGATACTCGTGAGCACCATCTACAGAAGAATAACGAGAAGCAAGCATATCCCAAGCACCCTTTGCTTCATCAAAGCTGCCAAAGAGTGCAGAAATAGATGGGATAGTGGTATTACGGAACCATGTAAGAATCTGATGATGTTTGCTATCCCAATCAATAAGACGAGTGGTAAAAGCCTCATCTGCCTCAGAATCCTTTTTAACTGGCTTTTGGATATCCCCAGTGACATAAAGCCAAAGCTTGCGGCCTTTAAGAAAGTTGCGCATAGATTGAGACCACAACATATAGTTTGTTCCATCCAATACAGTCTGAACATGATGAAAAATCTCGTTTTGTGCCATCTGGAAGGTTCAAATGCAAAAACAGACTACAAATATGAAATCAGGACGAAAAAATAGGTAAGAAAGCACCTGGTCAACTCTGGAAGTCAACAAAAAGTCAACGGTCAACGGTCAAAGCCAACGCTGACGTGGCACTAATGACGTGGCAAGGTCTGACTGATACTGATGACGTGGCCCGGTGATGTGGCACTAATGACGTGTCACTGATGACGTGGCACGTAGGGCTGACGTGGCTAGGCTGACGTGGCAATTAGGGCTGACGTGGCAAGGATGGCGTGGCACGTGGGTGCGATGGCGCGTGTAGTACACGCGCGAACAGAGGAGGCGTGTACTGGCGCATGGATCTGACGCGCGGAACTTCTGGTGGCGCGTGGGGGCGCGTAAAGGCTCGTATGGAGGATCTGGGGCCTGTTCTGGAATCCTGGGGAGCAGATCTATCGATTGGTGGCCTGAGGGAAGCAATCGGACCACCGTGGCGGGCGGTGGCTGGACGGCAGTGGCGGAATTGCCGAACCTTTGAGCGGCGCGTGAGGGCGCGTGTAGGCTCCGATATGGCTGTGTGCGGCGGCTCTAGGACGGTTGTCTTCCGGGCTTTCAAGCGGTATAGTGATACGCTGAAAACCTTGAGGAGAAGATAGAGAACCGTGAGGATCAGAGAGAAGGATTCGCCGGATAACACTGGCGGCGCCGGAGGAAAAATATTTAGACGCGAAAAATTTTGAGGTGATTCAGAACCTGTGCTCTGATACCATGTTGAGAATAAGGTTGTATATTGAATCACAAAATATAATGTACAGAAGAGGCCTATATATAGGCGAATAATACAGACCTAGTAGAATAAGGAAAGGTAAACCTAGTAACCCTAGAATACTAAAGAAGGTAAATAATAATAATATAATATTATCTAACAGTGTTTTTGTTTTTCCGTTCTCATTGTCAAGCTAACAACTTATCAGCAACAGATGATGATCTTGAGCAAGAACAAGATCATCATCTGAGATAGACATAGACATTATCAATCTCTTATGGCACGGACTATAATTGATCCATCATCATCATCATCATCTTAGTATTCCATAGAGAACAACAAACTGAGCACCATTATTGCCACTAGAGAAAGACCCAGGTTTGCTGCATTTGCCAATGCAGTACTTGAGCGGGGTGCTTGGGCTTCGGCTATGGTAGATGAATTAGGAGCAGCAGCAGTACTCAGAGAAGCAGGTGCTGAGGCCGGACTGGTTGGCGAGCTCCCAGACGGGGTTGGACTCTTTGCTGCCGACGCCGGAGATCCAGCCGCCACCGAGCTCCACCGACACGCCCCCAAAATCCTCCTTCCTTCCGGATCCTCCCGCCGATACGGTCCGACGCCTCGAGAATCACCGGGTCCTCCCCTCCGTTCTCCGCTAACACCTTGGCCTTCGATATCCCTTCCCAACCCAAAAAAGAAACCGAAAACCGAAATGAGAAATGCGAAAGATCAGCAGGGAAGGGGTATTTTGGGTTAAAAAATGCGTTCCGTCGGGTTAAAACGGTTTTAACCGAATTGTAAAAAGATTGATACTTTAGGACTAAATTATAAAAATTAAAATATTAGAAGTCAATTAAAAATCGACCCAAATTTTAAGGGATAAAGTTTACTTTTTCCTAATATTTTTGCACTTGAATTTTCAGCAATTTCATTCTCAACGTAGATAACGAAATAATCAGCAAGAAATCATCTTTTATCATCATGCAGTGAAGCCTATTTTTCCTACTATACTTGTGGCACAAATTTGTTTCAACATATATTTCAATATAAAACATCGCATTTTTTTAAATAAAACCATTACAGTAATAAAAGGGAAAAAAAAAATGCAAAAACATATAAACAATAGGAATGCATATTAACTGAGGAAAAAGTGACAGACATTTCTTTCAAACTAGGTTAAAGGAAATTTCTTTCAACCAACTTTAATAAGTGCCAAGTGTCATATTTCACTTACTTTTTTTTGGTAAAGTCCACATATCTCTCTCAAACTACAAAGCACTTGACAATATCCCCGCAAACTTTCAATTGAGACAATTTATTCCTCAAACTACTATTCAATTGACAATATGCCTCTGAATGCCATCAAAAAGACAAAAATAACCCTAGATTTTTTCTAATAAGATGACAATATCCATTTAAATTTTTTTTAAAAAAAGGGGTAAAGTCCACTTAACCCCCACAAACTACTACCCCAATGACAATCTACCCCACAAACTATTGATTACGACAATTAACCCCATAAACTACCAAACCAATGACAATGTACCCCTCAATGCTAGCAAAATGACGAAATTACTCCTATAAAATTTTTAATAAGACAAAAATACCCTTAAAAATTTGAAAAAAATTAAATTAAATTTTTGTATTTTTTTTTTAAAAATTTTAGTTAAGGCAATTTCTTCATTTTGTTAAAATTGGAGGTACATTGTCATTGTTTTCGTAGTTTGAGGGGTAAATTATCGCAATTGATAGTTTTGGGGTAAATTGTCATTATGGTGATAGTTTGAGGGGGTTAATTGGACTTTACCAAAAAAAGAATTAAAAATGAAAAACAAAAAAATCAGCAAATTGTTCTCCCTCTTCAAGCTTAACAGGAATTTCCTTCGAGCTTAATTTTTGCCAGGTTCCATCGATATAGCCACCGAGTCTTCAATAAAGTGATTCTGGGAGATAAATAAGAATACTTGCTTGCTAGGCGAGCAACAACGAATTTGCTCTTAGTTCACTGGGTTAAGAAAGGAGATATAAGGGCATTGAGAGTACAGTAGCAGAACAGACCGTTTATGAAGATCTGTATCCAAAATTATCAATTACTCCATTTTGTAATGTATACAGAGAACATGCCCAATTCTCTCTAAAGAACGCAGTCCAGAAGAAAACCAAATAGAAACTAAGAAAAATGGTGTTCCCAAACATGGTAACTGCAATAAAAAATTAAGGGGACTTCTTCATATCATTGATTTGGATAAATGAAGAGACATCGCCGAGCTTCAGATCAAGCTTTTGAATGCCCTTCTCCATCAACTGGCACCTCCATCTCAGGAGCTGCCGAAGTATCTCATCGGTTCCAAACTTCTTCCGATAAAGCTCATCGCTCTCAAATATCTCAAAAATGTTGTAGCAAACCTGGTGACCTTCACGATCAACGCGATTCGTGTAGGTGGCCGAACCACCCCAACCACCCCATGGCCTTGGGGTGGTTCGGTCAAGGGTTTTCTTTTTGCCCTTTTTAATTTTTAATTTTATTTTTCTTTTTTAAGTTATTTTAATTTTTTTAGAATTTTTATTTTTATTTTTATTTTATTAAGAATATTTTTGTCATTGAGGATACATTGTCAATTGAATGGTAGTTTGGGAGATACATTGTCCTAATTGAAAGTTTTTGAAAACATTGTCAATTAAATGGTAGTTTAAAGAGGTATGTGTACTCTTCAAACCCCCCCCCCCCCCTCCCCTTTTTTTTTTTTTCTTAATATTCTTAACAACCATTTATTATCATTCTAATAACCTAAGAACCCAAAAATTAATTTTTTTTAGAAACTCAAAAATATTAAACGACACTTGTCACTTATTAGAATAAATTGAAAGAAATTTCCTATAAACTAGTTTGACAGAAATTTGTGCTAAAAAAGAAATAGAGGGAAGCTTTAAGCTTTAAGAAATAACATATAAACAATAGGAATTGAGATCTCGCTTAATTTTTTTTCAATGGTTTAGATTTAGGTTAAGTGTAACATGAAGAAAAAAAAAAAAAAGAAGTAAAATTAAGGGTATTTGTGAGATTAATCACTGAGTTGACATGTGAAAACAAATTAACTCCTCTTTCTTTCTTTTTTTTTTTTTTCTTTTTTTTTCTAAGTTTTAACTTCCTAAATTTATCAAAAATGTGCAATAGATCCTCCCATCGCTTTCGTGTTCAAAATGTTGCGGTCCATTAATGCCACATCATCATTTTTTATACATTACCTTAAAATATTAATTTTATTAAAAAAAATCAAATATTAAAAAAAAAAAAAATAAATGGGTGCTCAACAGTGAGGCAGCCACTCCAAACCACCCATGAGATAGGGGTTAGGGGTGGCCTACAAGCCACCCTAACCCCTATGAGGATGGCTCGCGACCACTCGTAACCCCTCTACGGGGTGGCCCACCCCCATGAACCACCCCATGGGAGTTGGGGCGACTCGTGAGCCACCCCATAAGGGATTGGGGGTGCCCGCAAGCCAACCACCCCTAACACCTTGGGGGTGGCCGCCACCCTAGGGGGTTAGGGGTGGTTCACGACACCCGTAACCCCCTACAGGGTGGCTCACAAGCCACCCCAAACTCCTTGGGTGGCTTGCAGCCACCTATAACCCCCATTTGGGGTGGCTGCAAGCCTTCCCATGGGGTTAAGCGAGCCACCCGTAACCCCCTACAGGGTGGCCGCGAGCCACCCCAACCCCCATCAAGGTGGCTTACAAGCCACCCCTAACCAGATCGAGATCTTCGGCATGAGAGTTGCTGCCATACGGTTGTGGCAGAAAACATGGGTTTTCTGCCCACCAATCACAACATGACACATCAACATTTTAAGAAAAATACAAAAACTTAAAATGAGAACAAAACACCAAAACAAAAAAAAATGAGGAACCACCAGCCCCATCTGGGTGGCCGGCGTGGCCACCCCCAGGCCACGGGGTGGCCGGCGCGGCCACCCCCAGGACACGAGGTGGCCCGCGCGGCCATCCCCAGGCCACGGGGTTGCCCGCGCGGCCACTCCCAGGCCACGGGGTGGCCCGCGCAGCCACTCCTAGGCCACGGGGTGGCTCGCAGGCCACCCTAGATCTGGCTGGGGTGGGCCCGTGCGGCCACTCCCAGGCCACGGGGTGGCTGCGCCGTGGTGGCTGGGGTGGCCCTAAGGGGCAGAAGCGGAAGCGGCGTTTTCGGGGCGGCGACTTCAGGCGGAGGTGGGTGGCAGGTCAATGTGAGAGGAATAATATGGTGTTTCGTTCTCATTTTGAGTTTATGTGCTAAGCTGAGGTGTCAGCTTGTGAGTGGTGGGCAGAAAACCCCCCCTTTTTGCCTTGACCGAATTGAAGTTATTCCCCTTCGGCAATGGGCTCAAAATTGCCCATTCTAAATTTTATAAATCTGAACCGTCTAATATCATCTAAGAGCCACCATCAAACCATGTGTCTCACTATAAATAAATTAATAAAATATTATTTACATTAAAAAAAATAAATGTAAAATAAAATAATAAGCAAATAAAATATTATTTACATCCTCCTCAGCCCAAAACCCAGTCTCCGGCGAATCCATCTTCAACGCCGGCCCCGTAAACTCAATGCCGGACATAACCTGCGACGCCGAGTCCAACACCGGCGGCCCGCAACTCTCGCTCTTGCCCTCACTGTCGGAAAACGGCGTCAGCGAAAACGACGACGATGATAAAGACGAAGAAGACGGGAAACTGACCGGCCATGTTGTGGGTTTGGTGCAAGCAGAGGGACTGAAGTTCCCTGCTAATCAGGCTTTGGGTGCAAGAATCTCCATCACATAAGACCAGGTTCCAGTGACTCCAATAACTCCAAGTTGATTCTACCCAAGTGTTTCCTATGAGGGAGGGCTCGGCGCCGGAAGTTTATCTAGGTGGCGGCGAGGTTCTGGGGACCATGCAGATGCTGTCGAAGGTGCTGGGTATGGATGCGCAGGTTGCTGAGAGCCGCGGGGAAGGGCTGGGAGTGCTGACCCAGATCAAAAATCCTCCAGTGGTGGGGGCTGGCTTGCAGGAGCAGATAGCTTATCCTGATTTTGGGGAGGAATGCAATGAGGGAGGTTTGGGGAGGTGGCATTAATTCAAGCAGAGGATGATATCTCAAATTTGGGCACTATTAAGAGGGTAAGAAGTGAACAGGAGAAAGGGGGGTCAGATATGGCCACCCCATGGCTCAGCTGGGCTAGCCGGCCACCCATATTTTTTTAGTTTATTTTATTATTCTATTATATATATATTTTTTAAAATTTTAAATAATATTTTGTAAGAAGTGAACAGGAGAAAGGGGGGTCAGATATGGCCACCCCATAGCTCAGCTGGGCTGGCCAGCCACCCATATTTTTTTAGTTTATTTTATTATTCTATTATATATACATTCTTTAAAATTTTAAATAATATTTTATTATTTTATTATTTTATTATTAATGAGACACGTGGTAGCTTATAGATCCTTAGATACTTTGAATGGCCAAGATTGAAGAAATTTTTTATAGACAATTTGTTGCCCATTGCTGGGGATCCGGGTCCCCCCTAACCCCTATGGGGGTGACCTACACCAGCCCCATAGGGGTTTTGGGGGTGGGCATGATGGTTACCCCATCATTGGCCATCCCTTCATTCATTCTTTTCTTTTCTTTTCTTTTCTTTTTAATTTTTTAATTTTTAATTTTTAATTTTTTTAAGATTCAATTTTTTAATTAAATTAATAAAATTAATAATTTAAGGTTATGTGTCAAAAATTATAAGTGGTTGCGAACCACACCTAACACCCTGGGGTGGCTTTACGGCCATCCCCCAGGGTGTTAGGAGTGGCTTGCAACCACTTGTAACCCCCTTATAGGCCGCAAGCCATCCCTGACCTTCATTGGAGGTGGTTGCAAGCCATCCTAGGGGGTTAGGGGTGCCTTGCGGCCACTCGTAACCCTCTTACAGGTTGGATCATGAGCTACCCTAACCTCCATGGGGTGGCTCGTAGGTCGCCCTGAACCCTATGGGGGTAGCCTGCACCAGCCTCATTCGGGTTGAGTTAGGAGTGGCTGCCCCACTACTGGCCACCCATTCATTTGTTTTTTTAAGATTTGATTTTTTAATTACATTAATATTTTTAAGGTGATGTGTCAAAAATGCTGATGTGACATTAATGGATAGCAAAATTTTGAATAGAAAAGCGATGTGAGGATTTATTGCACATTTTCGATAAATTTAGGAAGTTAAAACTAAAGAAAAATAAATTAATTAATTAACAAAAAAAAAAACAAAAATTGAGGACTTATCTGTTTTCACGCGTCAACTCAGAAATTAACCTCACAGATACCCTAAAATTAATGGGTACTGTAGTTTTTTTTACAGCAATGGTTATTTTAGCTACAACATTTTCTATACAAACTCCAACATATTATTTATTCTACTATCTACTTTTTTTTTAATTATAGTTTTTCGATGTGGTAACGGAGGATCAAGATCTCCTACAATTTATGTAACGCCCCATATTTGAGCTAGCAAATATAGAAGTTGTGACGCTGCAACTTTAGAAAATACAATCTTACAGTGGAGTATGTATATTTTTTTTTTTTTCTTTTTCTATGACCTAGGAATAACTTACAAAACACAATTGAGCTGACTGAAATACTTCGAAATGATATAAAATAGAAACATGGTTTTCATTACAACATATGTACACACTAGGTATACCAAATATATGCCACAGACGGCACCTAAATTAATATAGTAATATTTATTAAGTTCACACACATTACCATACGTAATAAAAAATGATTAACATAAATGAGTCTTGCTCCATAGAGTAAGCATCAATCCTGCAGTAGATGGTTTATCAGCCATCAAAACCAGGAAAAGGACCATCGTCCTTACTTTCTATTCCTGCATCAAGATCTATGTAAAGATAACGTTATAATATTTACATAAGCAAACAAGTGAGTAATCTATTTTCCTAGAAACAAAGACTAAAAAGACTAGTTTGAAAAAGTAAGATTAAAGACTAAAATATATAATAAAGAATGAGTTGTAAATGCAGCATAATGACAGATTAGTTTGTGTTTTATGATAATCTTTCTTCAGACCTCTTGTCATGAGCTCCCAACCCGCTTACGTCCGTTATGTCCCTCACACTTTAGAGGTTTACCTGTTTGGTGCTGGCAACTACACTGCCCCAGCTTAGTTATATATTAGGCCTGTTGGACGTTTATATACCCCCGTCCACCCAGCTTGTTCTTAAGGTGGCTATCTTATCAGTCAATTTTATTAGACACATTATGCAACAGTTGTATTGCAAAATTATATTAATAAGACAAAATAAGAATTCCTATAACAATAAAACAAAGCTAGTACTCAGTAAGTATATCCATACTTACACTCCTTAGTGTAGTATTCTGCTCCACTTCTGTATATAAATACATACATACAAACAATACTTAATTCATTCTCCAATAATATCATTGTTTAAAGACTCTCATATTTTTATATTTATTTATTATCTGTCACTTCATCTTTACTTACCCATTTTATTATATTAATCTAAGATAGTCACTTATAACTAGCTTTATGCCTGAATTCATTTTTGGTGACAAGGCCAATGGCCAGTATCATTAAATACAAACTAGTATTATAAATAATATATATAAAGCATGACTCATATTTCGGAAATGAGACCAATGGTCCGTACCTACCAAAGTATGAATCAAAATTTAAATGACAATAAAAGAAATGACTGAATGTAAATACTGAATTCATATTCCGGGGATAACGGCCAAAAATATGAATTAAAATTTAAATGACAATAAAATAAATGACTGAATGTAAATACTAAATTCATATTCTGGGGAAGACCGCCAAAAATATGAATTAAAATTTAAATGACAATAAAAGAAATGACTGAATGTAAATACTGAATTCATATTCCGGGGTTAACCGCCAAAAATATGAATTAAAATTTAAATGACAATAAAATAAATGGCTGAATGTAAAAGCTGTAAAGTAAATAACATATAGATAATATCATAAGCCCTTAATTGATTTTGTCCACTAACTCATTATTATTAATTCACTTGTATCTATTACTTTATTTTACATTATACACTTATTGGGTCTTTAAACAATTAAATGAGAACAGGCGATACAAGCAATAAATCATGATATTTATATAAGAAACACTTACCCAATAATCCTTAACTCCACCAAATCTTCTCTAGGTAGCTAGTTTAGAAAAATAAGTACACTTGAACACTACAAGGAAGATCTAAGCTATATGGTATTTGACTAGAACTAAGAAATAAAATGAAAGGAGAAGCAAACAATTTTACTTGTTCTATAATTGTAAAAACTCAAGTGAAAGTGACTTTAGCTTAGGCTCTATTTATAAGAGAATGAATGGTCAGGATTTATTTTTACACATTTGATATAAGGGTTGAGATGTATTTAACCAAAGGAATGAACATAGTCAATATTTCATGCTCTATACCAAATAGTATTTTCGTCCAAAATGAGGGCAATATATCTCGATCCATTTTTCAATATCCAAACGTACTCTGATTGACATGAAATTTTGAATGTAGATAGAGGACTCTGAGACAAACATTTTATATTTTTGGTTCGACTTCATCCGAGTTCGTTTGAGTCTAGTTTTAGCCTGTACAAAGTTTCCGATTCAACTTAGGCTTTAACTATTTGCATTCCCACTTTGCCACTTGCCTTATTAAATTGTTATAATCATGATATTTCCTATAACCCTCATTACTAGAAGACTTTAAGCTTTCAATAAAAGTGGCTAGCCTTAGTATCTTTCTTTTGCAGTTTTAATTTCATTTAGACAGTATGAAAATTAAGACACTGCTTTTTAGGCTAAAAACTGAAAAGCTTTAAATTAATTTATGACTTCACTAAACGCCAATATAAATAATTTATTTACTAAATTGGGTTGAATTATGCCCATAAACATATTAGTGAAGCTAAATTTTTAGAATTGAAGTAATATACATAAGAGGTCAAAAATCAATATAATATACCTTTAACACTAAATAGTTATTTAATATCATTAATCCACATATCATTGTTCTAATTTATCGATTATATTTTTAATCTATTTAATATTATTTAAATAAGAGTTTTAAAATCTAGGTCGTTACATTCTACTCACCTTATTGGAATTTCGTCCCCGAAATTAAGGCATTCAAATTATCACATAACCTCAATATGAGCGACTCGGATTTTTATTGTAACGTCTAATCCTTAGTCTTATTTTACACTTAATCCCTAACCTTTTATCGTACAGTAATATTCTAAGAAAAATGGTGTAAGAAAATTATGTTCATCAATTTTCTATTCATATACTCTATAGCTCCGACGTACTACTTCTTAAGTTTCAATGTTTTAACTTAGGTACTACTCTTTTATAGAATACCATGATTTATCTATCAACTCAAAACATCGACTGGAGCATTTAATAATATCACTTCTTATCTCCAAGGTATCCCTCAACTTTTGCAGTTTTGAACAATACCCATATAAGCAATCATAAAATGCCATTTACCATGTAATAATATGTGTATATATATGTACTTACCGAGTGATATATCTGGTTAGAATAAATGTGGATATTTGTCCTGCATTTCTTGTTCTAGTTCCCAAGAAGCTTCTTCTACGTCATGATTACGCCAGAGAACTTTAACTAGAGCAATGGTTTTCGTTCTGAGTTTTTTTTGTTCCTTTCGATCTAGAATTTGTACCGGTAGCTCCTCATACCTTAAATTTGCTTGACTCTGAAGTGGTTCGAAATCAATAACGTGCGGGGGATCATGTACATATTTTCTTAATGTTGATACATGGAACACGTAGTGCACCTCTGCTAGCTCAGGTGGTAACTCAAATCGGTACGCTACCGGTCCTACAATTTCGGTTATTAAGAAGGGGCCAACATACCTTGGACTTAACTTTCCTTTTTTACCGAAATGCATCACGCCTTTCATCGGTGATACTTTCAGGAATACTTGATCGCCAACTTCAAAATTCACTAGGTGACGTCCTTTGTCAACATAACTCTTTTGACGGCTTTGAGCTGTTAGCATCCTTTTTCGGATTAATACCACCTTGTCTTTTGTGTCTTGGATTATCTCTGGTCCCACCAATTGCCTTTCACCATCTTCATCCCAATAAAGTGGTGATCTGCATTTGCGTCCATAGAGGGCTTCGTATGGTGCCATACCAATAGTTGCCTGGAAACTATTGTTATAAGCAAACTCAACTAAATGTAAATATTGGATCCACTTACCATTGAAATCGAGTACGCACATTCTTAGCATGTCCTCCAAGATTTGAATGGTCCTTTCCGACTGACCATCCGTTTGTGGATGATAAGCTGTACTAAGATTCAACTTTGTCCCCATTGCTTCATGTAAACATTACCAAAAATGAGAAGTGAATCGCGCATACCGATCAGAAACAATAGAAGCAGGTATTCCATGCAACCTGACTATTTCTCTTATATACAATTCCACTAGCGCAGACACAGAATTAGTGATTTTATATGGGATGAAATGAGCACTTTTGGTTAGTCTATCAATAACAACCCAAATAGAATCATACCCTTTGGATGTCTTTGGTAAACCCACCACAAAGTCCATCGCAATCTGATCCCACTTCCATTCTGGAATGTCAAGCGGTTAAGGGGGCCGGCTAGCCTTTGGTGTTCAGCTTTTACCTACTGGCAAGTAGCGCATTGTGCTACAAAAATTGCAATATCCCTCTTCATGTCATTCCACCAAAATCTTTCTTTTAGGTCTTGGTACATCTTCGTATTCCCCGGATGCACCGTGTATCGGGACTTGTGTGCCTCGCTAAGGATATCTCTCCTTAGTTTAGTATCGTTAGGTATAACAACCCTGGTATCTCCAGTTCTTAGTAAGTTATCATTGGTAAAATGGAAACCCGGAGCTTTACCTTGATTTGCTTTCTCCATAAGCTCTTGTAGTTCAAGATCGTTCTTTTGAGCTAACTTGATCCGGTCTGCAGTCAATGGTCGGATTATGAGGGTTGCTATTGCAGCATCATCATCATTTGGAGTGACTTCAAGTTGAATCATGCCAAGTTGCTTGGCAAACTGATCATGAGAGGATGGAGTTTCGAAAATTACACTTTGCGACTTCCTGCTTAGAGCGTCAACAACTACGTTCGCCTTTCCTGGGTGGTACAAAATATAACAATTGCAATCTTTTAACAATCCTAACCACCTACATTGCCTCATATTCGATTCATTTTGAGAGAAAATGTACTTCAGGCTTTGGTGATCCATGTAGATTTCTACTTTCTCACGAAAAAGATAATGTCTCCAGATTTTTAAAGCAAAAACTATTCCCGCAAGTTCTAAGTCATGAGTAGGATAATTTCTCTCATGGTCTTTTAATTGTCTTGAAGCATAAGCAATTACCTTATCTTGCTGCATCAGTACGCATCCTAGTCCTTTAAGTGATGCAGCACTATAGACTATAAATTTCTCACCCTCTATTGGAAGAATAAGAACGGGTGCGGATACTAACCTCCGTTTGAGCTCTTGAAAATTCGCTTCGCATGCGTCGCTCCACACAAAGTGAGCGTTCTTATTTGATAAAGAGGTTAATGGACTAGAAAGAGTGGAGAAACCTTTGACGAACCTCTGGTAGTAACCAGCCAATCCTAAGAAACTGCGAATCTCATCGACGTTCGTCGGTCGTTCCTTGTTGACAACAGTTTCTATTTTGTTAGGATCGACTGCTATGCCATCTTTCCAGATTATGTGTCCCAAAAATGAGACTTCCTCTAGCCAAAACTCACATTTCTTGAGTTTGGCAAACAACTGCTTTTCTCTCAGAACTCCTAATACAATTTTCAAATGTTCACCATGGTTTTAATGATTGGTGGAATACACCAAAATGTCATCAATGAATACTACTACGAACCAATCAAGATACATATGAAACACACAATTCATTATATCCATAAATACCGATGGAGCATTTATCACTCCAAACGGCATGACTAGGAATTCGTAGTGGCCATACCTCGTCCGAATTGCCATCTTTTGTACATATCCTTCTTTAACTTTGAGTTGATGGTATTTGGATCGAAGGTCGATCTTCGAGATCACTTTAGCTCCCTTTAATTGATCAAATAGATTGTCAATACGAGGTAAAGGATATTTGTTCTTGACTTTGACACGGTTTAGCTCACGGTAGTCTATACATAGCCGAATAGACCCGTCTTTCTTTTTCACGAACAGAACTAGCGCTCCCCATGGTGATACACTCGGGCGTATTAGTCCTCTATTTATCAATTCTTGGAGTTGTTCCTTTAGCTCTTTCAACTTAGCTAGCGCCATTTGGGAAGGTGCCTTGTAAATAGGTTGCGTTCCTGGTATTACGTCAATGGAGAACTCGATCTCATGATTAGGTGGCAACCCATGAGATGCTTCGATGAAGACGTCGAAGTATTCGCACGCTATTGGAATGTCTTCCAGTTTTCGTTTGCCTTCTGGCTTAGCTATAACATAAGCCAAAAATGCCGACACACCTTGTCGAATATTTTTCTTTGCTTGAATTGCTGAGAGAAAGGATGGGGTAGCCCGAACTCGAGTACTGTGAAACCTAAATTCTTCAACACCTGGTGGATGAAAAATAACCTACTTTTCTCTACAATTTCTACATGCATAGTAGCTTGCCAATCAATCCATCCCTAAGAGTATATCATACCCGAGGGATTTTAAAACAACAAGGTTAGCAGGAAGGACTCTTCCCTTTATCATTATTGGGTAGTTCATTACTATCCTATTACATGTTATCCTTTTTACTCCTGGTGTTTGTACTGACAAATCTTGCTCTAATGGTTGTGTACTTATGTGACAAATCTTAGTGTATAGTGCAGAAACGAATGAATGTGTTGCTTTAGAATCAAAGAGAGTACACGCAAGAGTACTAAATAGAGAAATGGTACTTGTCACTACATCATTGTTTGTTTCATCATTCTCATCGTCATCCACAGGGGTCAACGTATATACTCTCGCTTGAGGAGGCCTTCTTTGTTGAAAGTCATTCATTTGTGCTCCAGCTTCCCCCGTAGTATTCATCAAACAGTCCTTCTTAAAATGCCCCTTTTGACCACATCGAAAACAGCCAGTACTTCCGCTCCTGCAATCTCCAAAATGCATTCTTCCACATTTAGGACAAGCAACCTTCTAACTCCCTACTAGAGAAGAAAAATTCTTGTGATCCGCCGGTTTGGAGCTAGTCCCTATGACAAATCGTTTGGAGGGATAGGATGCCTAAGGCATTGACCGTTTGCTATGTTCGTAAGCTGCAAATGTCTCACGAATTGCCCTCTCAGCAAGGGATGCTACGTTTACTATTCGAGCATAGTTTTTGATCTCATGGCAGACAACTCTTTCCTTGATGCGAGAGTTAAGGCCATTTTCAAAACGTTTCGTCTTTGATACTTTCTCAGGAATAAGATTAATACCAAACCTGGCTAACTCAGTGAATTTAATTAAGTATTGTTCCACTGTCATAGTACCCTGCACCAAGTTCTGAAATTCAATAGCTCATAACTGCTTTTGAGACCTTGGGAAATATTGCCTGTTGAATTCCTCAACAAACCTTTCCCATGTGATAACAACACTAGGTCCTATCAGCTCCACCTGGGACTTCCACCACTTACGGTGTATGTCAACTTTTCCTCATTTGTACACTTGAGTGTGTCGTGCAGCAGTTGCATATCTGAAATCCAAGCTTCAGCTACTGTATGTCTTTGAGTCCCATTGAAAGTACGAAACTGCTGATCAGTAAAGTCACGCATCGAGCAACCGATACGCTCGATTGGTGCAGCAGGTTGAGACATCCGTGAAATTGCTTCCGTGAATTGCCTAGTAATATCTCCCATAAATTGGACTAAGGTTGGGTGTACACCATCATGGAATGCTGGAGGTGGAGGTGGAGGTGGTATTTCATCGTTTTCATTAAAGGAGTGAGGTGCTTCGCCTTCCTCAACGACAGGGAGATCACGTCTTCGTACCATAATTTTGTACAAATTAATTAACGACTTATCTATATCAAAGCAAACAACAAAATCACTCAAACATGTAAATAACATAGTTAGGCTTCTATTGCTAATACTTTATTCTCAAACAAAAGTTTTTATAAAAAGTTATGAGTATTTTATTTAGTGAAGCTCTTGTGTTGTATACCCTAGTTCTAGTGTGATATTAACTTTCCCACAGAGCAAACCGCTCTGATACCATAATGTAACGCCCCGATATTTGAGCTAGCAAATATCGAAGTCGTGACGCTGCAACTTTAGAAAATACAATCTTACAGCGGAGTATGTATATTTTTTTTTCTTTTTCTATGACCTAGGAATAACTTACAAAACACAATTGAGCTGACTGAAATACCTCGAGGTGATATAAAATAGAAACATGGTTTTCATTACAACATATGTACACACTAGGTGTACCAAATATATGCCACAGACGGCACCTAAATTAATATAGTAATATTTATAAAGTTCACACACATCACCATACGTAATAAAAAGCGATTAACATAAATGAATATTGCTCAATAGAGTAAGCATCAATCTTGCAGTAGACGGTTTATCAACCATCAAAACCAGTAAAAGGATCATCGTCCTCACTTTCTATTTCTGCATTAAGATCTATGTAAAGATGACGTTATCATATTTACATAGGCAAATAAGTGAGTAATCTATTTTCCTAGAGATAAAGACTAAAAAGACAAGTTTGAACAAGTAAGATTAAAGACTAAAATATATAATAATGAATGAGTTGTGAATACAGTGTAATGACAGATTAGTTTGTGTCTTATGATAATCTTTCTTCAAACCTCTTGTCATGAGCTCTCAGCTCGCTTACGTCCGTTATGTCCCTCACACTTTAGAGGTTTGTCTGTTTAGTGCTGGCAACTACACCGCCCCAGCTTAGTTATATATTAGGCCTGTTGGACGGTTATATACCCCCGTTCACTGAGATACCGACAGTTCCTCGCGGCAATCCACTCAGCTTGTTCTTCAGATGGCTATCTTGTCAGCCCATTTTATTAGACATATTATGCAGCAGTTGTATTGCAAAATTATATTAATAAGACAAAATAAGAATTCCTATAACAATAAAACAAAGCTAGTACTCAGCAAGTATATCCATACTTACACTCCTTAGTGTAGTATTTTGCTCCACTTCTGCATAAAATATATACATACAAACAATACTTAGTTCATTCTCCAATAATATCATTTTTTAAAGACCCTCATCTTTTTATATTTATTTATTATCCGTCACTTCATCTTTACTTACTTATTTTATTATATTAATCTAAGATAGTCACTAATAACTAGCTTTATGCCTGAATTCATTTTTGGTGACAAGGCTAATGGCCAGTATCACTAAATACAAACTAGTATTATAAATAATATGTATAAAACATGACTCATATTTCGAAGATGAGACCAATGGTCCGTACCAACCAAAGTATGAATCAAAATTTAAATGACAATAAAAGAAATGACTAAATGTAAATACTGAATTCATATTCCGAGGATGACCGCCAAAAATATGAATTAAAATTTAAATGACAATAAAAGAAATGACTGAATGTAAATACTGAATTCATATTCTGGGGATGACCGCCAAAAATATGAATTAAAATTTAAATGACAATAAAAGAAATGACTGAATGTAAATACTGAATTCAAATTTCGGGGATGACCGCCAAAAATATGAATTAAAATTTAAATGATAATAAAATAAATGGCTGAATGTAAAAGTTGTAAAGTAAATAATATATAGATCATATAATAAGCCCTTAATTGATTTTGTCCACTACCTCATTATTATTAATTCACTTGTATCTATTACTTTATTTTACATTATACGCTTATTGGGTCTTTAAACAATTAAATGAGAACAAGTGATACAAGCAATAAATCATGATATTTATACAAGAAACACTTACCCAATAATCCTTAGAAGTAAAACTCCACCAAATCTTTTCTAGGTAGCTAGTTTAGAAATATAAGAACACTTGAACACTACAAGAAAGATCTAAGCTATATGGTATTTGACTAGAACTAAGAAATAAAATGAAAGGAGGAGCAAACAATTTTACTTGTTCTAAGATTGTAAAAACTTAAGTGAAAGTGACTTTAGCTTAGACTCTATTTTTAAGAGGATGAATGGTTATGATTTATTTTTACACATTTGATCTAAGGGTTGAGATGTATTTAACCAAAAGAATGAACCTAGTCCATATTTCATGCTCTATACCAAATAATATTTTCGTCCAAAATGAGGGCAGTGTATCCCGATCCATTTTTCAATGTCCAAACCTACTCTGATTGACGTGAAATTTTGAGAATAGATAGAGGACTCCGAGACAAACATTTTATATTTTTGGTTTGACTTCATCCGAGTTCGTTTGAGTCTAGTTTTGGCCTGTGCAAAGTTTTCGATTCAACTTAGGCTTTGACTATTTGCATTCCCACTTTGCCACTTGCCTTATTAAATTATTATAATAATGATATTTCCTATAACCCTTATTACTAAAAAACTTTAAGCTTTCAACAAAGGTGGCTAGCCTTAGTATCTTTCTTTAGCAGTTTTAATCTCATTTAGATAGTATGAAAATTAAGACACTGCTTTTTAGGCTAAAAACTAAAAAGTTTCAAATTAATTTATGACTTCACTAAACGCCAATGTAAATAATTTATTTACTAAATTGGGTTTAATTATGCCCATAAATATATTAGTGAAGCTAAATTTTTAAAATTGAAGTAATATACATAAGAGGTCAAAAATCAATGTAATATACCTTTAACACTAAATAATTATTTAATATCATTAATCCACATATCATTATTCTAATTTATCGATTATATTTTTAATCTATTTAATATTATTTAAATAAGAGTTTTAAAATCTAGGTCGTTACAATTTCTTTTAAATTGTAGATTCTCAAATGACGTAAATTAAGCCCTTTTTAGGCATCAAAACGCTTGAAAAATTATACCTAGAAGACGTGGCATGTTATCGAGATAACCAAAAATAATTTTTCTCCCTTTTTCATCTTCATTTTTCTAGAGATGCATCTTCTTCATAAAATCAAAAGACAATTTTTGGCTCAAATCTTTTTTACAACATAAAGAGTAAGAACTTTATGAAATTATACTCAATTCTTAATTGTAACATACTACATTTTTAATATGTGCAATTTCCCAGGTGTTCTAATGCCTAAAAATGACCAAAATTTAGTAATTTGATAATATATTATTTAAAAATAAATAAATAAAAAATTGAAGGGGATCTTAATCCGATGACAAAAGTCAGAAAGTAATAAAAAGTAGGGAAATGCTACAACGCAATAAATTTCCCACAATTGTCCCATCTAATTCCTATGTGGCAAAGGGCACATGGCCATTTGCAATTTTTTATTATTAATTTTTTATTTTGTAATTTTAAAATTAAAATCAGAATATGAAAAGATTAATAAAAAAAATCAAAAAATCAAAATGGGTGGCCTGCCACCCCTAGGCCCTTGGGGTGGTCCGGCCACCCCCAAGGGCAAAAAAACAAATTTAATTTAATTTAATTTAATTTAATTTTTTTTTTTTTTTTTTTTTTTTTTTTTTTTTTTTTTTTTCAGATTTGGCCCTTAGAGGTGGCCAAACGATCCCCAATGGGGATGTCTTCGGTCACCCGCAATGGCCCGTTTGGGGTGGCCATGGCCCTTGGGGGTGGATCGGCCACCCCCATGGCCCTTGGGGGTGGTTCACCCCCAAGGGTCAAGTCTAAAAAATGTTTAAATTGTTTTTTGGTCATTGGGGGTGGCTTGGGGGTGCCTTCGGTTACCATGGCCAAAGCCACCCCTAAGCTAAACTGGGGTGGTCGGCCATCATTTTTTATTTTTTTATTTTTTTTATTAATCTTTTTATATTTTGATTTTAATTTTAAAATTAAAAAAAAAAATTAACAAAAAATTGCAAATGACCATGTGCCTTTTGCCACATAGGAATTAGATTGGCCAATTGTGGGAAATTTATTACATTGTAGCATTTTCCTAAAAGTAAACCATTACCTTTAATATTATATTCACTCAATATCTGCTAGAGTCAAATATTTTACTTTGAAGCATATGTTGGAGGGAAATGGATCCAATTCACGGTTGGAATTTTCTTAGGGAGCTTCAAATGAGCCACGTTGACATTGGGGTGGCCAAACCTCCCCATGACCTATGAAAATCACCTCAAACCTGCAAAATCGCAGAATGGGTTGACGTGGGGGGGTGGCTCGACCACCCTGATCAGGTTTGGGGGTGGCCACCCCAATGTCACCCATTTTGCAATTATATATATATTGTATTTGTTAGTGGTGGCTGAAATTGCTCTAAAGCCAAATCCTTTCTTCCAAGGTAACCAACCTCAATTCCCAAAAATTCCAAGTACTAAATAAAAACAAAAATGTCTCGACATTTGTTTCTGAATAAAAAATACATATATATTACATATATTACATTATAGGTATGAAAGAATTCAGCAACATTTTTGAAAGATAAAAAGAATATCCTGCAGCCTACAGGGGTCAGTACATTCTTTTTTTAGTAAGTGGACTGGGGTCATTACATATTTATTAACACGTGGATAATATAACACATCACCTAAACCGTTGATCATAATGCTTCGGCTTCTCCACCCCACGATCAAATATTCAAATGTAGATATAGCTCATCCAAATTGCAGCTGATCTCTTTCTTTGGACCAAGGCCCATTTTGATCAATGGCCCATAAATAATCTTAACAAATTCGTGCTAATTTCTAGGAGACTTAAGAGGACTATTAATATTAGTCGCACGCGCACAAACGCAGACAAAGACTGCCTGGGTCCACGACCACGTGCAGGTATCCGGTTGATATTACCCTACAATGAATAAAATGATTTGAACCGTCGGATTAAAGGGGCTTCTGTAGATACGTGAACATGTCCTGAAGAGGTGACAGCTGATCCATTTGAAACTGAAGCTGAGGGGCAAAAGGGTCATCCGAAAAGCCATCCATGTAATTGAACTCCAAATAATTAAAGGCATTGTCTAGCTCATTCCATTTGGGTTCACTTTGGACCTCCCTCTCGCACGTGAATTCGGGTGACACCACGTGCTCCGAGGAGCTCGAGTCGGTGTGCAACCTTGGCACGGAGTCCGACGTGTCCATGTGTAATTGGTCGCTCATGATCATTGCTGGTGTTTTTAACGAGGATGCTACCATGTTCATGTTCATGTTCTGCCCGGACATCTCAATTTTTGGTTTTGTCTCCTCGATTTCTTGGAAGTTTGTCATGTTTTGGTCCGCACCATAGTTTTTCTCCACTGTACCTCTCTTGTTGTAAATTCGACATAAGACCCAATCATCCAGCTGCAATAATTTTAAAATAAAAAAAAAACATTTATTATATAGTGTGAAAAAAGCTTATATATAATATTATGTTTCATTTGTGTAGTGTGAATTAAAAAAAAAAAAAAAACATTTATCATAGGAAGGATTGAATAAGGGGAAGATGGAAGTTTTACCCTCAAGTTGTTTTTCTTGCCAGCCGACCTATCCACATTAGCCAGACGGTATTCGTGCATGATCCAATTGGTTTTGACTCCTTTAGGGGCTTTGCCAGCGTAGAAAACGAGTGCTTTCTTTATTCCCAGTGGCTTGGGCTTGCCAATGGGCTTGTCCGCTCCGGTCGCCTTCCAGTATCCGGTTCCAGCTGCCCGGTTCGGTCGTGAACCGTTTGGATATTTTCTGTCCCTTGGGGAAAAGAAATACCATTCCTTTTCACCGTAAAGAGCCATGTCTGCCCAAATCAACAAAAATAAACTACTTTAGCAAAACCAGAAAATTAACAAAATCAAGCAGATTCAACCAATCCATTCACCAAAACTGAAAATTAGATCCAAATTTTCCGTGATTCGATTAGAAAATTTACCCAAAACAAAAAGGCTGCTCTGTTTCTGGATTTCAGAAACAGAGAAACTGATAAAGAAAAACCCAAATCCCATATTTTTTAAAGAAGAAACTGAACAATTCCAAGCGAATTGATGTGAGATTTAGGTGACCCACGTCTCAAAACTGAAGCAATCAATCAAAATCTTCTAACAGACGCTCTTAACTTTCAATGGAAAGAGAAGAAAAGAAATTAAAAAAAAAAAAATACCTGGGAGCTGCCATGGATCAAACTTGTACAGATCAATCTCCCTAATAATCGGAACAGCCAGAGGCAGCGATGCACATTTCCTACACAAATAAAAATTCACCAACTCCTCGTCTGTCGGATGAAATCTGAACCCCGGCGGTAACTCTAGCTCACCCGTCATTTTTCTCTCAAGCTTCTCTCTGTGTTTTCAATCAAAGATAGGTGTTCTTCTCGTTCTTCTCGTTACTCAGCGGACTTGGAGACCCTGAAACGAAGATACAAAGGGGGCGGAGGCTTTTATATAGAAGAACCTTTGAATTATCAACGTGGGGGACTACTGGTCCAATCTGGTACTATAAAAACGTGCTGACCGCAGCCATGGAGCACAGCCTCACCAGACTACGGTCTAATGAGATCAAGACACGTGTGCTTGTCCCCACTCTCCTGGTGATTCTGTCACTGCTTCCGTCATCTTCGTTGTCCGCATTAGAAATGTCGGCTCAACGGCCTCACAGGGCTGGTTGACCGCAATCCCGTCTTACATATGGAGTTTCAATCTTGTGCCTCTGATGTCACCCTATCATGCTCAGCCATGTTTCTTACTAGGGCCTTTTTCGTATTTTCGGTCATGAAGAAGGTTGACTCTCATCCAAATACTCAATTTTTAGTGGCGACTGCAGGTTTTTTGGAAAGAGGGTGTTGTAGACGATCTCAAATTTATTCAACGAAGGAATTCAATCCGACGTCATCTTCCTTGGTGCCAACGGTCACAATTAAACGTCATGTGTCTGCTTGATCTCCTTGGCCCTTGCATACATTTGAAGGACCAACTTCTTTTTTACTTTTATTATTATTATTATTATTATTATTATTAGGCACAGGTGGCAACTGGCCAGTAAATGAAATTAAAAAAAAAAAGAAAAAAGAAAGCTCTAAATTTAATTATGGTAAATGACATAAGACGACAGATTTGGTCAGATGTGCGGGGACCATTAACGCAAGTTTCAATGGTTCATGCCTCTTCCTGTCCCCTCCTTGTCTCTCGCACTCCACGCCTTCTACCATTCTTTTTAATTTCTGTTATTTTAGACTAAATTAACATACAAAATATTTATATTTAAGCTAATTAGTACAGAGTTTATCGAAAATTATTACAATTTTGATCAATTTGGCACAGGGTAGGTATATCTCATTAGGTAATTCTGATTTATATATTTTCTTCTTGTTAGTTTAGCGTATAAGATAAGTTCCAAAAATATTATTAAAAATTTTAAATTTTAATACTTAATTGTCTATAAACTATATATGAGTTGTTGGGAGATAAAACAGTTAAGGTCCACTTAAGTAAATTAAGTACTATTTTATTTTATATTTTTTTAATGTGGGACACAACACTCACAAGTGCACTCACAACAATCTCCTACTCACTTGTGAGCTTCATATTGAAGCAACTCCCCCCCTCACTTGTGATGTCACACCCGTCCTATGAAGGTAACCATGGCTCTGATACCCTGATACCATTTGTTGAGAGTTTTTACCAAGAGTACATTAATATACATAATTAAACACAATTCTAGCTCAAAAGCCTAAGCTAATGGGCTAAGGTCCATTTAAGTATATTAACTACTATTTTCTTTTATATTTTTTCAATGTGGGACACAACACTCACAAGTGCACTCACAACATGAGTCAATTATAATGTTTCTATATCATTCCAATTTCTTAAAATTTTGTTATAATTAATGTTAAACTCCAAATACTTATGACATTATGACATGATCGGACTCATCATATAATTAAATTGTTATTATTTAGAAATTTAATAAAATATTCTATATATATAGTAAGTATGATTTCTTGTATGACCCCTAGCTCGTTGTTGCCATGATCTACTTATTTATTAATGTAATGATGATATTTAGTATGTGATGTAGACTAATAATTAAATTAAAGCAATTGTAGATACTGGTTTTATAATTTATAAGTAGGTTGATTTTGAAATAAAAATGGAGAAGATGGCAGAGACATTCTTGTGTGGAAGGAAGGACCAAGGAAAGAGGTAGATGTTGATACAGGATAAATTAGGTAGTCTCAATGTTGCATGTGACGTGGTGCATGACATGTATAGATCCAATAGATAAGGATGTTGCTGGAAGCTACTTGGAGATTACCCACCTGCACCTCTGGTGCCTCTCAACTTGCCTTGTGTAGGATTTATCTTGGACTACACAACCCTTTTCACGACCCCATCACCATCATCATCATCTTAGATTCTTAATTACACCTTTTTCTCTAACTCCACCTTTTTATGCTTTACAATTTACCCAACTTGATTAATTGCTTTTTTTTTTTTTTTAATCAAAAGAATAGGAGGGGCGATCAAGTGGGGTTAAACTCATTGCCACCAGACAGTCAATGAGATTTGAATTAAATTAAATCACTAAACTACCACCACACAGTGTGTTTGATTGTTTTGCCGTCCGCTTGAAACAGCTATCTCTATATATGACCCTAGCTAGCAACCTCGTCATTTGAACATGTTTATTAATTAAATTCAACCTATTGGTTATATTAGCATATGTTACAGTGGGGTTTCCACTGATATAACTTTTGTGTTGCTTTTTCCGCATACCTTTGAAACGGGTATCCAGAATTAGATAGATTATGAATTAAATTCCGTTAATGAAAGAGTAATGGTGAAGATCAATCCAAAACTCGCCGCCGTTTAGTTGAATGTTCTAAACATATATAATATTAAAAAAATGAAAATATCAGTGTCAGGACAACAGGGCGGCAGTGGATATATACTATGAGTAGGAAAGGGCCAAGTCATGTCCAAGTGAAATGAACACGTGATGATTGCTGTCGTTTTAGCAGCTCTCCCTCCGTGAAGGTTCCGGGTAGTTCAGACAAGCTGTCAACATTGACTATACCTTCCTTCGGCCCCAAGGATCCCCCAACAATAAGCCAACCAATCAAAAATAAACGAAACATAAAAAAGTCCAGTCGACGTTGGGGCAAAGATCGTAATTAAGTAGCAATCCCCTCCAGGCTACAATATGAGCAAGGGAACAACGTGTGTAAGCATTAAGTGAGCTCACGAGAATGTCCCATTTCGTTAATCTCACGTCTATAAACAGATTTATGCTACAAATTTGTGGCGACCAAAAGGGATGTATCCATCAAATTCCTTTTCTTTCGCGGGTCCAATGACCCATTTTGAATGAGCCTGTTTGTTTACCCGTTTTGTCTGTTTTCAAAACAGCAAAAAACACGTTCATATATATATATATATATATATATATATATATATATATATATATATATTGAAAAATCAAAAAAATCATCTCATTTCATTAAAACAGAGTTTTGAGAAACTCGAAACATCAAGAGCGACATGCTCTAAAGAAACAATGGAAATAATACAAAGAGGGCATTCCTGATTTCTCCACCGCTGGCTAGATCACTAGGTGAGTGAAGCGTCACTTAGGGCCCTTGGATTAATAAGGCCAAAAAAAAAAAAAAAAATTGCCCAAATTTTTTTTTAATATATATATAATTTCAGGCCCATGTTTTCTTTTCTTTTCTTTTCTTTTTTTTCACAAAAACTTAAATCCGCAATATAACAAGCCCATGGTAAAATAAGACCAATTAACCAAAAAAAGCAAATATCATTATACTTAAAAACAACCTATCTACCTATGCATCCAAAATTATTTGATAGTGAAATATCATTTTAGGGTAAATGAAAACAGCACGCGGCGTGTCACAAATTTTTATTTTTTTTTTTTTAAAAAAAAAAATTTGCACAGGCGTGGGTGGACGTGCCACGCACGCCGCGTGTTGCCAATCACTGCCCATCATTTTAACCTTACTTAACCACTCACTTTCTTTCATTTCTTTTTCTTTCTCTCTTTTCTTCTCCACTCCCGACAACCTCCCCTTTTATCTTCTTTTTTCTTTTTCTTTAGTTTCAGTCAATACAGAATGTGATGGAGAGAGATGAAGAGAGAGAGAGAGAGAGAAAGAGAAACATGTGTATTAATGAGGTAAGAATTCATAAAAATAAAAATAAAAATATAAAAAAAAAATTGATTTTTTTTTTTTTTTTTTGTAATGTTTATTTCTAAACTTGATTTTTCTTGTGGGTTTTGTATGAGTTTTTGTCAATTTTTTTGGTGGGTTTTGTTTGAAACATGTGTATCAAAGAGGTAAGGATTCATTAAAAAAAAAAAAAATTGATTTTTTTATTCTTGTGTTTATTTTTGTAAGGATTAATAAAAATGAGAACTCTAAATATTATAATAATATTAAAATAAATATTATTTAATTAATATATAAATATTAAAAAAAAAAAAATAAGACCACATTTAAAAGTTTCACTTAAGGCCCCAAAAAACATTGAGCCGGCCCTGGATTCCTCCACCCATACCTCCTACCTTTGGGCGGTATAAGTTTAATTGGGACATGGCCTTAGACTTGAGGGAAAAAAAATGGGCATTGGGATTGTAGTGAGAGAGACCATAGTGACTTTGTGATCGCAGCCCAAGGGAAGAGAACGACAGGGCTTCTAGAACCTGTGCACGCAGAGGCTATGGGAGCCCTACCTGCGGCGGAACTGAGTTGGGATTTGGGGTTGCCGGATGTCATCATGGAAGGGGACTCACTCCAAGTGGTCCAAGCTTTGCGGAATATGAGCCCAAACTGAAGTCCCTATGGGCAAGTTATTGAGGATGTGAGAGGCATTCTATATACGATGCAGAGCTGGATGGTTAATCATGTTAAGAGAGAAGCTAATTCAGTGGCCCATCACTTAGCAAAGAATGCACTCACGATGTCTCTAAACACGTTTTTATATTGTTGATGTGTGTTTGGCAAACTGTTTTGAAAATTAAAACTGCGGCGAAATTGAGTCGGGATTTGGGGTTGCCGGATGTCATCATGGAAGGGGACTCACTCCAAGTGGTCCAAGCTTTGCAGAATATGAGCCCAAACTGAAGTCCCTATGGGCAAGTTATTGAGGACGTGAGAGGCATTTTATATACGAGGAGGAGCTGGATGGTTAATCATGTTAAGAGAGAAGCTAATTCGGTGGACCATCACTTAGCGAAGAATGCACTCACGATGTCTCTAAACACGTTTTTATATTGTTGATGTGTGTTTGGCAAACTGTTTTGAAAATTAAAACAAGTGAAAACAAAAATACCAAAAATCTAAAATCTGGAAACAACTTATACATGTTTACCAAAACAAATTTCGGTTTTTTTCATATTAATATTCTTTCTTTTTCTTCCTACATCGAAAAAAATATTATACATATTGTTATACATATAATTATATATTATATGTAAAAATTTTACATACCTATATAAACATTAGTATGCTTATGACATAAATGATAATATTATATTCGATAGAGTTTTTCTCCAAATTGGGTTGGAGGAATTTCCTCCAACCTAATATATAAAAATGACATGTGTTCCTTTTTTTTAATAGCATGTGAGATGGACATAAGTTTTTGATACAATTTATTCCAACATTGTCTTTGCTATTAAAAAAAACATGTACTTGAATTTCACATGTTCAAGGGACACATGTCATTTTTATATATTAGGTTCGAAGAACTTCTTCCAACCCGGTTTGAAAAAAAAAAACTCTCTCCATATTATATAACATATACCATAAATTATTTAATATACTTATAAATTATAACTTAGAGCATTATAGCTAGGGGTGTCAACCCGATCCTGGTTCCAGGTTATTGGTCAAAATCGGGAATCGGAATCGAGGTACCCCGGTTATTAATTTTGAAAAACCGGAACAGTGTAATCGATTCCTGGTTAACCGGTTATACAATAACCGGACCAGGTAATTAGTTTTAAAATTTTTTTGGCAAAAATATAAAAAAGCCCCACAAACTACGAGTCGTTTGCAATATAGCTCCCAAATGTTCAAAAAGTACTAAAGTAGCCCCCCAAATTACCAAAATCTATTAAAAAGACCACTTTTTTTTTTTTTTTATTCCTATAATACCCATATTCTTTTAACAAATAAAATAATAAAATAATTGTAAAAAAAAACTAAACAATTTAAAAAATAAATAATACCAAACAATTAAAAAAAAAAAAAAAAACCAATGGGGGAATAAAAACAAAAAGAAATGTTTTTTGGAATAAATAATTAGTAACTGTAGTTGGTTTAAATTGCAAATTGCTTCATGTTGTATTAAAGTAAAATCAAAGGTACGGTTCTTGAGATATTCAAAAAAAAAAAAAAAAAAAAAAAGTACTAAAGTAGGCCGTCAAACTACCAAATTGATTTTACTTTAATACGACATGAATCAATTTGTAATTTAGGCCAACTACAGTAACTAATTATTTATTTATTCCAATATATATATATATATATATATATATATATATATATATATATATATTGTATTTATTCGGCCATTGTTTTTTTTTTTTTTTAAAAAAAATATTGTTTGGGTTTTTTTTTTTTTTACAATTATTTTATTATTTTATTTGTTAAAAGAATAGGGGTATTATATGAATATAAAAAAATTAGTGGTCTTTTTGATACATTTTGATAGTTTGGGGGCTACTTTAGTACCTTTTGAACATAGGGAAGCTATATTGCAAACGAGTGGTAGTTTGAGGGCTTTTTATATTTTTCCCAAAAATTTTGTATTTTGGGTTTATCCAAACCCTAATTTTTGTATCCGAACCCTAATTTTCGAACCCAACCTAAAGTCACACAAATCCTCACAATTTCTAGCTTCTAATCCACAAGTATAACGAAATTTACAAGAAAAGGGTAAGGATGTTACTTATGGCCGAAATTGTTGTTGTTGTTCGTCTTCCTCTTTTTCTTGCTTTCTTTCTTCTTCTTCCTTCACGGCCAGCAGCTCTCTCTCTCTCACATAAGAAAGTGAGAGGGAGAAGAGAAAGAAAGGAGGGGATTGTGCGTGAGGGACACTAAAAGAGGCAGAAGTGAAAAAAGTGAAGTCGTGAACCCTAAACGGCTAAACCTAAAGTAAAAACAAAAGGCAAAAAAAAAAATTAATATATATATATATATATATATATATATATATATATATATATATATATATATATATATATATATTGTTGGGATTATCCCACATCGGTTGCGAAAGGGGTTGTGGTCATTTTATAAGTGTAAGGAAAAGCCTCACCTCTTAAGCTAGCTTTTGGGGTTGAGATAGGCCAAAGACCACCTAACACTAGTATTAGAGCCCAGGTTTACCAACAAGTCTCGGCCCAACAGTTCACTGGAGAAACGGGTTGTCGCTGCTTCAACCCATGGCCCGATGTGTGGGGGGGAGATTATTGGGGTTATCCCACATCGGTTGTGGAATGGGCTGGTGGTCACTTTATAAGTGTGAGAGAAAACCTCACCTCTTGAATTAGTTTTTGGGGTTAAGATAAGCCCAAGACCACCCAACACTGGTATCAGAGCCCAAGTTTACCAACAAGTCTCAGCCCAACAGTCCACGGAAGAAACGGGTTGTCACTGCTCTGACCCAAGGCCTGATGTGTGAGGGAGAGATTGTTGGGGTTATCCTACATCGGTTGTGGAAGGGGCTGGTGGTCACTTTATGAGTGAGCTAGCTTTTGGGGTTGAGATAGGCCCAAGACCACCCAACACTAGTATCAGAGCCTAGGTTTACCAATAAGTCTCAGTCCAACAGTCCACGGAAGAAACGGGTTGTCGCTGCTCTGACCTAGGGACCGATGTGTGAGGGGGAGATTGTTGGGGTTATCCCACATCGGTTGTGGAAGGAGCTGGTGGTCACTTTAGAAGTGTGAGGGAAAGTCTTACCTCTTGAACTAGCTTTTGGGGTTGAGATAGGCCCAAGACCACCCAACACTGGTATCAGAGCCCAGGTTTATCAATAAGTCTCAGCCCAACAGTCCACAGAAGAAAAAGGTTGTCGCTGCTTTGACCTAGGGCCCGATGTGTGAGGGGGAGATTGTTGGGGTTATCCCACATCGGTTGTGGAAGAGGCTGGTGGTCACTTTATAAGTGTGAGGGAAAGCCTCACCTCTTGAGCTAACTTTTGGGGTTGAGATAGGCCCAAGACCACCTAACATATAATATTATTATATATATAGATTGGTACCCAGTTATAACCGGATGCTAAAAACGGAAATCGAAATCGGGGTACCTGGTTACCAATTTTTTCCAATCGGTTTCTAGTTTCCTTGTATTTTTTGACACCCCTAATTACAACATATATTTGTAACTTATAACATATAACACATAACATACCTTTTTTAACATATTTTTAATTTATAACATATACTTTTCTCTTTTTTTTTTTTTTTTAAATGGTATTATCTCATTGTATTATTACTATGGGAAAATTTTCTCAAAAAACACAATATCCTGGATACCAACAGATGTTACCCCTGTAACGACCTAGATTTTAAAACTCTTATTTAAATAATATTAAATAGATTAAAAATATAATCGATAAATTAGAACAATGATATGTGGATTAATGATATTAAATAACTATTTAGTGTTAAAGGTATATTACATTGATTTTTGACCTCTTATGTATATTACTTCAATTCTAAAAATTTAGCTTCACTAATATGTTTATGGGCATAATCAAATCCAATCTAGTGAATAAATTATTTATATTGGTGTTTAGCGAAGTCATAAATTAATTTGAAGCTTTTCAGTTTTTTAGCCTAAAAAGCAGTGTCTTAATTTTCATACTTTCTAAATGAGATTAAAACAGCTAAAGAAAGATACCAAGACTAGCCACCTTTGTTGAAAGCTTAAAGTCTTCTAGTAACGATGGTTATAGTAAATATCATGATTATAATGATTTAATAAGACAAGTAGCCAAGTGGGAATGCAAATAGTTAAAGCCTAAGTTGAATTGGAAACTTTGTATAGGCCAAAAATAGACTTAAACGAACTCGGATGAAGTCGAACCAAAAATATAAAATGTTTGTCTCGGAGCCCTCTATCTACTCTCAAAATTTCATGTCAATCGGAGTACGTTTGGACATTGAAAAATGGATCGGAATACACTACCCTCATTTTGGACGAAAATACTATTTGGTATAGAACATTAAATATGGACTAGGTTCATTCTTTTGGTTAAATACATCTCAACCCTTAGATCAAATGTGTAAAAATAAATCATAACCATTCATTCTCTTATAAATAGGGCCTTAGCTAAATTCACTTTCACTTAAGTTTTTACAATCTTAGAACAAGTAAAATTGTTTGCTCCTCCTTTCATTTTATTTCTTAGTTCTAGTCAAAAACCATATAGCCTAAAATCTTTCTTGTAGTATTCAAATGTTTTTCTAAACTAGCTACCTAGAGAAGATTTGGTGAAGTTTTTCTTCTAAGGATTTTTGGGTAAGTGTTTCTTGTATAAATATCATGATTTATTGCTTTTATCACTTGTTCTCATTTAATTGTTTAAAGACCAATAAGCGTATAATGTAAAATAAAGTAATGGATACAAGTGAATTAATAATAAAGAGTTAGTGGACAAAATCAATTAAGGACTTATAATATTATCTATATATTATTTACTTTACAGTATTTACATTCAATCATTTATTTTATGTCATTTAAATTTATGTTCATATTTCTGGCGGTAAGGACCATTTGATCTCATCCCCGAAATATGCATTATTTACATTCAGTTATTTCTTTTATGTCATTTAAATTTTAATTCATATTTTTGGCGGTCATCCCCAGAATATGAATTTAGTATTTACATTCAGTCATTTCTTTTATTGTCATTTAAATATTGATTCATACTTTGATAGGTACGGACCATTGGTCTCATCTCCAAAATATGAGTCATGTTTTATATATATTATTTATAATACTAGTTTGTATTTAGTGATACTGGCCATTAGCCTCGTCACCAAAAATGAATTCAGGCATAAAGCTAGTTATAAGTAACTATCTTAGATTAATATAATAAAATGAGTAAGTAAATATGAAGTGACGGATAATAAATAAATATAAAAAAATGAGGGTCTTTAAACAATGATATTATTGGAGAATGAACTAAGTATTGTTTGTATGTATGTATTATATGCAGAAGTGGAGCAGAATACTACACTAAGGAGTGTAAGTATGGATATACTTACTGAGTACTAGATTTGTTTTATTGTTATAGGAATTCTTATTTTGTCTTATTGATATAATTTTGTAATACAACTGCTACATAATGTGTCTAATAAAATGGGCTGATAAGATAGCCACCTTAAGAACAAGCTGGGTGGATTGCCGCGAGGAACTGTCGGTATCTCAGTGGATGGGAGTATATAACCGTCCAACATGCCTAATATATAACTAAGCTGGGACGGTGTAGTTGCCAGCACCAAACAGGTAAACCTCTAAAGTGTGAGGGACATAACGGACGTAAGCGGGCTGAGAGCTCATGAGAAGAGGTCTGAAGAAAGATTATCATAAAACACAAACTAATCTGTCATTACGTTGCATTCACAACTCATTCATTATTATATATTTTAGTCTTTAATCTTATTTGTTCAAACTAGTCTTTTTAGTCTTTATATCTAGGAAAATAGATTACTCACTTGTTTGCCTATGTAAATATGATAACGTCATATTTACATAGATCTTGATGCAGGGATAGAAAGTGAGGACGATGGTCCTTTTACTGGTTTTGATGGTTGATAGACCATCTGCTGCAGGATTTATGCTTACTCTATGGAGCAAGTCTCATTTATGTTAATCGTTTTTATTATGTATGGTGATGTGTGTACACTTAATAGATATTACTATGTTAATTTAGGTGCCGTCTGTGGCATATATTTGGTACACCTAGTGTGTACATATGTTGTAATGAAAACTATGTTTCTATTTTATTTAATAATATATCACCTCGAGGTATTTCAGTCAGCTCAACTGTGTTGTGTAAGTTATTCCTAGGTCATAGAAAAAGAAAAAAATATACATACTCTGCTGTAAGATTGTATTTTCTAAAGTTGCAGCGTCACGACTTCGATATTTGCTAGTTCAAATATCGGGGCGTTACAACCCCTTTGTCTTTTTTCCTCCCCTAACAGCAATGCATGTTTTGCCAAGGTATGAGCTACTGTGTTAGCACCCCTATTTACATGGCTAATCTCCCAGCTTAGAAAACTATGAATGAAGGACTTTGCATCATTGATCAACATCTCATATTTGTTCTAGCAGCTATCTTCTTTCCGCAAAGCTTGAACGACCTCTAGCGAATCACCTTCAACTATAACCTTTGAGAGTCCAAGCCTTCGACCGAACATAGCTGTTTGCCATGCCTCTACAGCTTCGGTCGTCGTCGATTAAGTGATAAAAGGTCTTGTCGTGCGCAACGCTCCTACTACCTCGCCAAGGTGATCCCACGCTACTACTCCCACGCCCATTCTCTCTCTCTCTCTCTCTCTCTCTCTCTCTCCCCCCCCCCAGATTTGTCGATTGAGGCATCCCAATTAATCGTCGTCACTCCATCTGGTGGTTTCTTCCATCCTATCACCACTGCGTGAGCTCCACTATCCGGCACATCCCTCATTTGGGCTTGCTCAATAAGGATAAAGGTTTCTATCTGGGCAGAAGCTATATGGTTTACCTTAGCCGGTGAAAGAAACTCTCCCCCAAAGATGGCTTTATTCCTCCTAAACCAAATTTGGCGAGCTACAAATGCAAATCTCTTTAGATCGCTATCATCCAATCTCCCGCACAGCTTATCAAAAATCTGCAAGAAAGCTTCCTCATCGCTTGTGCATTTTTGGAACATCCTGTTGTTGCATGCCCTCCAAATGAACATCTTGATGGCTCTTGGTCCCCGGAAATTCCATACAATTCACCAAAGGTTGGTTAACTGTGTGGAGTTTGAGGAGCTCCCCTCCACCATTAAATGGTTCTCTGTTGCGAGGTGGTAAGCACTGCGGACTGAATATTCTCTATTCTTGGTTCCTACCCACACAAGCTTGCACTTTGTGAATTTGGACAGATCGCCATACTACATATCTTCCCTGCTTCCTTTTCGTCAAAGATCTCCCTTACTAAATTAGTATTCCACCATTTGGTATTCCCATCAATTAACTCACTCACTTTAGCCTCATTGTCTAGACCGTTCACCGGAGTTTGGATGGAGTAAGTTGTTGGCCTATCCACCCAACGGTCCTCCAAAATCTTGATGGATCTACCATTTCCCACCCACCAAATTAAGCCTTCCCTCGAGAGTTTCTGGGAGTTCCAAATACTTCGCCATGCATGTGAGGGAAGTCTACCCAACGGCAATTCGAGAAAATTGTCATTCGGGTAATATATCTCTCTATAAATTCTTGCCAATAAAGTTTGGCTGATTTGTTAGCCTCCACCCTTGTTTAGCAAGCAAAGCCATGTTGAAATTTTTCAGGTCCCTAAAACCCAAACTGCCTTTATTTTTGACGTCCCCATACGATCCCAACTCATCTAGGCTGTCTTTGTCTCGTTCTCCTTCGACTCCCACCAAAACCGACTCATCATAGAATTAATATCTTTGCACAAAGTCTTAGGTAGTTGGAACACACTCATGGTATACGTAGGAATGGCCTGGATGACTGCTTTCAACAGGATCTCCCTCCCTGCTTGTGACAAAATTTTTTTCTTCCTTCCGTTGATTCTTTCCCATATTTTTCCTTTAATTCCTGTGAAGGTGCTAACCTTGGAACGCCCTACTAGTGCTGGCAATCCCAAATATTTCTCATAGCACTGTGAGACGCTCACTCCAACCACCGACATGATATGAGCCTTGGTTTCCCGATTGGTGTTGTAGCTGAAGAACATGGATGTCTTATCATTGTTCAGTTTTTTACCTGAAGCACACTAATAGATATCCAGCACTTCTCTATTCTGGATCCATTCAGGAATGTTCGCTTTGTAGATATATATACACGAGTTGAGGCGAGTTCATACGATTTTGTATTATTTGATTGAGCTTAGTTTGGTGTTAACGAACATCTCGTTCAACAATCGAGCCGAGCCCAAGTATAATCATGAGTAGTTATGTTCATTTAATACTCTACTTGCTTCCTTCCATAGTAATTTTTCTTTCTCACATACCATTTTGATTAATTTTGGGTCTCAGATTCAGCATATTTTTTTGGTATTGGTGAAATGGGATTGTTGCAAATTTTCAAAAAACGTTCTTAGAAATGCCTTTTTAGCGGAAAAACAACAAACCTTTTTTTTTTTTTTTTGTTCTCAGAAACAGTTTGCCAAACATTTTTTTAGCGAAAAAAAAATAGAAAATTGTTTTTGTTTTGATCTCGAAAATAGATTTTAGAAACAAAAACATAAATCAATTTGCCAAACGATGATTTTGGTCGAGAGAAATTGTAGCAAAGACAAATTAGGCTTGTTTGGATGTTGATTTTTTTGTATCAACTCAAAATAGTGAAGATCGAGGAGAAAAACGAGTTGCGGTTATGTTTGGATGGTTCAAAAAATATAAAATATAATTATAAAAAATATAATGAAAAAGAAAAAGAAAACATTACAAAAAAAAAAAAAAAAAAAATCGGGGTGGTTTTGAACCACCGCCCAAGGGGTGGATTAGCCACCCCCAGGTGTCTAAGGGTGGAGGCGGATCGGCCACCTCCAGACTTTTAAGGATGGTTGGGCCATTACCCCTATATATATATATATTAATGATTTGTATTAGTTGGGTTGAAAATTTTTGAGTTAAGTTGAGTAAAGTGGTGTCAAATCAATAAAAAATAAAAAATAAAAATAAATAAAGAAAAGTTGGAAAAAAAATGGTTGCCAAACTATTCATACAAAGAAGAATATTTATTTCTCTTCAAAATGAGGGAAATAGCTATTCATTGAAGAATGAAATGAGTTTTCAAAAAAAAAAAAAAAAACCCATTATTATTATTTTTATTTTTCTGCAAACCTAAAAAATTATTTTTAATTTCTAATACGTAGTAAACAAAACTAATCCTTCGAAAACTAGTTGGAGTAATACATTCAAATAAGAATCATTTTAATTTCTAGGCTAAAACTAAAACTAGAAAAAACACAAATTTACACTAAAACGTATTGCTTTTTAACGTAGAAGAATGCCATCCCTCATGTCCATTCGCAAAGACTTTGCTAATTTGCTCAACAACATAAAGTGTTCAAACAAGAACCATTCTACTTTCTAAGCTAAAACTGGAAATATAAGAACTTAAATCTACACTCACTACAAAAAAACCATTTTTTCCTGACATGAGTTTCCTGACGTGTTCTAGTGTCCGACACGTCAGAAAATTTTTCTGACGGGTCGTTTCTGACGCGTGTCGAGTGTCAGAAACGTAGGTGTCAGGAAAAAAAATTTCCTGACGTGTGACTAGGCAACACGTCAGAAAATTCTGACGTGTTACCCACTAACACGTCAGTAAATTTTTTCTGACGTTGCATTTTCGACACGTCAGTAAATTTTCTGACGTGTCAAAAATGCCACGTCAGAAAATTTCCTGACGTGTGAGTGGGTAACACGTCAGAAAATTTTCTGACGTGTCATTTATGCCACGTCAGAAAATTTTCTGACGTGGTAGTTCTGACACACGTCAGAAAATTAAAAAATTAAATAAAAATTAAATACTTTTTTTTTTTTAATTTTTTTCTGGAATTTTTAATTATTAATTAATTAAATTATTATTTTTTTTTCTTTTGAATTCCTCTGCACGCACAGCAGCTCCCTCACGCTGCCGTACGTGCAGATCTGCACCACTGCACCATGGTGATCTGAAAAACCCAGCTCTCAATATTTTTCTCTCATTTTTCTCTGAAAAACCCAGCTCTCATTTTTCTCTCATTTTTCTCTGAAAAACCCAGACCCAGCTCTCATTTTTCTCTCATTTTTCTCTGAAAAACCCAGCTCCCATGGTGATCTGAAGAAAATTTTCTCCAGCTCCCATGGCTTGAGAACCCAGCTCCCATGGCTTTCAAAATCGATTTTTCTCCAGCTCCCATGGCTTGAGAACCCAGCTCCCATGGCTTTCAAAATCGATCTTCTCCTCTTCTTCTTCTTCTTCTTCTTCTCTTCTCCTTTTTTTTTTTTCTTTTTTTTTCTTCTTCTTCTCTTCTCCTTTTCTTTTTCTTCGATCTGCTGCATGCTTCTCAATTTTTCCCCTTCACCTTTTGTTTCTCTTCATCCTCCAGAGGTGCCGTGCAGACTGCAGATCGAGAAGCAGCTGGGAAAAAAAAAAGTGCTGCAGGGAGATTGAGACAGGAGAGAGATCGAATGTGCTGGGAAAAAAAAATGAAGAGGTAAAAAATAATAAGTGGGAAAAAGTTGAGGGGGGAAATAAAAAGAGGGAAAGAAGTTCAAAATCCCGCCCAAAGGGGGCCAATCGAGGTAATTTCCTGACGTGCGACACCTGGCACGTCAGAAAATAAATATAAAAATATATATATTAGTTTATATTTATAAATATACATATCTGATTATATATATATATATATATATATATATATATATATATACATATATATAGCATTCTGACGTGGCAGACCACCACGTCAGAAATTTTCTGACGTGGCAAATTTTGCAACGTCAGAAATTATATCATTTTTAAATTTTTCAAATTTGTAATATTTTTCTGACGCTCCAACATTTAAAACGTCAAAATTTTCTGACGTGTCTGAACAGACACGTCAGAAAATTCTGACGTGTTACTATTCACACGTCAGGAAAAATTTTTCTGACGTTTTATATATAACACGACAGAAAATTGCTGAGGTGGCAAAAAAATTACACTGTAGCACACGTCAGAAAACCCCTTTTTTTTTGTAGTGACTTCGTATTGTTTTTGAATATAGACGAACATCGTCTCTCACGTCCATTTGCAAGGCTATGCTAATTAACCCAAAAAAGAACACGGAAAATAAAGATATAAGACCATGTTCAAAGCAATTTTTCAAGTTTTTGTTTTGAAAAACAAAAATTATTATTATTACTTTATTATATATATTTTGGGTATTTTAGTAATTTTACAATTCTAATGAGAGTAATGTGTTGCCACCAAACTAAGAGATATAATTAGCTATTCCATTCCACCTAGGAATGGGTATCGGTTAAATCTGTGACAATAGAAGTATTTTCACCACCGAACCGAAAAAGTAAGTTAAATGGGTTAATTAACTGATTTCATATCGACATGAATAAATTTTGGTTAAGTCGGTTAACTCGGTGAAGTCGGTTGGTTAAGCTGGTTAGTCGTAGGATTTGTGTATTGGGCCAAGGCTATTTTTATGGGCCAAAATGGATTTTATTTGGGCTCAAATGGTTTTTTTTTTTTTTTGGGGGGGGGGGGGGGGGGGGGGGGGGCTGAACAAGTGTTTATTAGACACATTTTTAGGGGACATAGTTTTCCTCCAAACTGAGTTAAGAAAATTTCTCCAACATAATCTATAAAAATGACATGTGTCACTTTTCATATGAGAAACACATGTTTTTTAAATAGTATGTGAGAATGACATGCTTTTTGAATAAAATGTCTTTCAACTTTGTCCTTACAATGAAAAAAAGCATGTGATTTCCACATGCAGATGACACATATCATTTTTATAAACTAGGTTGGAGGAATTTCCTCCAACCAATTTTAGAGGAAAACTCTATCCTTTTTTAGGCTAAACAAGTGATGCAAAAAACTCTTGTGGGTGAAAGTCAGTTCAGTTAGTCGACGAAATAAAAATTTTACCGCCTACCTAACCAAACTAAACCAACTTTTTTTTATTCCAACTACCGACCGCCAAAAGTCGGTAGGCGACAATTGATATTTTGCCCACACCTGACCTTCTCTCACACGCGGTAATAGCTATTTATTTTTCTAATCAAAGAGTCATTCCGCGTACCAAATGAGACCTTAATAAAAATTCGAAAAAACAAAAATAAAAACTAAACAATTTGTTGTTGTTTTTTTTTTTTTTTTTTGAAGGGAAAACATTTCATATTCATTCATTGATAAAAAATCGCGAGCAAGAGCTCTTACAAACAAAGCAAAAAGCTCTGAAACAAATCATAGCTAAAGCTAAAGTTACAATCAACCAATTAAATCCAATCGAAGACCACATCATCCGCTAACCCATTCAATTTTTCAATTTTTAAGAAGCCCTGTCATTCAATTTTTCATGGCTGAATTCACTGCAGATTTGCAAAGCTTTAGACAATCTTTTCCTGTCTTAGATATTGATATAAACATGGAGATTATAAAAGAATATGGGAGGATTAAAGATTTGATTACATTACATTACCCTAAATAAATAAAAGGATTTGATTATATTTGAATAAATTCTAATAATCTGTAAGTTTTTTGTAATTAAACAATTATATAATCAAGTAAATAAGAGAAAAAGGAAACTTTTAGGGCTTTCATGTGGATGTAAGTAGTAGAACCAACAAAGCAAATCTTTTGTTTCTCTTCCTTTTTCCCTCTCTCATTCTTGTGTTTATTTTCCTATATTTTTTTAATGGGTTAAATACTTAAAACCCCCTAGAGTTTGAACTCTTTATTTTTTACCCTCTAGGTTTTCATTTCTATCATAGGAGGTACCTGTGATTTTCATAAAGACGGAAATGGCACCTCCGTTAAAATTCCGTCCAAAACTTAACGGAACGCTACATCAGCACCAAACACATTGTGCCATGTGTCATATAATTACTTTTTTGATTTTTTTTTTTTTTTTTTATAAAAAAATTTAAAAATTAAATTTAAAAAAAAAATAAAAATTTTGTGGGTGGCCCTTGGCCAATTAGGGGGTAGCTGGCCACCCCCTCTAGCCGGTTTGGGGGTGGGGAGCCACCCCATGGCCGGATGGGGGTGGCTGAAACCACCTCCAGTGGGTTTGGGGGTGGTTTTGGCCACCCCCTGGGCTGGCCACCCCCATCTGGTCATGGGAGTGGCTCCCCACCCCCAAACTGGCCAGATGGGGGTGGCCCGACCACCCCCATGGCCAAAGGGGGTGGCCAACCACCCCCAAATGGCCAAAGGGGTGGCTACGGCCACCACCAGAATTTTTAATTTTTTTTTCTTTTTTTTTTTTTAAAAAAAGAAATATAATTCTTTTATATTTTTTATGTTTTTTTAAAAAAGAAAATAAAAAAGTAATTATATGACACGTGGTACAATGTGATTGGTGCTGACGTGGCATTCTATTAAGTTTTGGACAGAATTTTAACGTATGTACCATTTCTGTTTTTATAAAAGCCATCGGTACCTCCTTTGATAGAAATAAAAACCTAATGAGCAAAAAATAAAGAGTTGAAATCCTAAGGTGTGTTTTTAGTATTTAACCCTTCTCTAATTTCTTTAATGATTATGGTTTCTTCATTGACTAATTCAGACTTGGATTTTCTCTCTCCAATGACAAATTCTTAAGCCATGAAGCACCGGAATTCACAAGAAACTTGGTGGAAATTCATAATTAGTTCAGCCAGAATGCATGTGGTGCCTGTTGCTCAGCCCACCATGAGCATTTTTGCCTTTTGGGGGATATTGACAATTTTTGGAGTTTGGGAGACTTGAGGATATAAGTTAAAAAAATACCAAAATAGTAGTGTTTTTGTGTTTTCAATTTAGGAAAAAGGAAAAAAAAAATGTATATATATTATTGTAAAATTATTTTTGATCTCAAATAATAACTTTCAAAAACTATTTTCTAAAACGCAGTCGAATATAGAAATTAAAAGACAAATTGCAAGTTAAATAATTTAAAAATCATATATTTCCCCACTTCATAAGATCCCATGGCTGAAGACACAAAATACATACTTTAATATAAAAGGGTCACAAAATATCTTTCATTAGTAGGGTTGTAAATAAATAAGTCTCTTCGGCAACTTGCTTGTATAAACTCGGCTCGAATTTGATTCGCTTAATAAATGAACCAACCATGAACACAAAATTAGGCTCAATTATTAAACGAACTATACTAATATAAACACGGCTAGACTTGTATAGACTCCTATAATTATTTTTTTATTTCATAATTAGAACAGCTTAAGTAATGATGAATTATTCTCCTAATATTATAGATATAGTTTGAATTTTTTTATTATTGTGAGTCTTGATATAGATATATGTGTGTTTATATGTATATGAGTGTGTTTGTGTGTGTGTGTGTGTATATATATATATATGTGTGTGTGTGTGTGTGTGTGTGGTTAATTTATATACTATAAATATACATATAAACTCGAGATTGGATTATTTAAGATCAAAGTTAATTTATTTAAATAAGTAATAATTGGTATGTATTTACGAAAAACTAAACAATCCTAACACTTACTTTATATAAAAAATGAATAAATTAATTGAACAACTCGTGAATAAGCTCAAGTTTATTCAAAAAATAAATGAGTCAAGCTTGAACAAATTATCTAGTTTAGTGACAAATTGGTGCTTAACTCGTATTCGAAATAAAATTAAAATAAATAAAACTTGAACATTTAATACTCAACTTAATTACAACCATATCCATTAGATTTACAAACTTCAAGCTAAGTTCATTTAATGCCTTGAAACCTTAACTTAGGAGCAAAATATTCATCTGGAATAATATATATATATTTTGACATGTCCGCACAAGAGGGGGGAGGGAGATTCGAACTAGTGACCTCCGCTTCATTAAGCGTAGTTCCAGCCGATTGAACTACCTCTTGAGGACTCCTGAAAATAATATTGGGTGACCAAATTTGTTGGAAACATGACTTTGCATTGATTTAAATATCACTAGTGGTATATATGGATTTTTTTCCCTAATTAATTGCATTTAAGCAGTACGTAGGAGTTAATTAATTAGTGGCTTCTTGCCTAGCCAATTCCCCGAAGCTTCTCTTTACTATATTTATTTCCCCCACTAATTCCCCACCACAATCCAACCGTAGGGGGTGGGGTTGGTTGGCCCGCGCTATATATGCGTGCATGCTCACCCTCTTGTTCGATCTTCACGTTTATTCAAACTTGGAACCCCAGGCACGCCAACATCACGTGCAAAACAATTTTATTTTTCTTCCTTTGAATGGACTGATTCAAGTATATACGGAGCGTGTAAGTTGAGCTCCAATGACGTTTTAAAAAGTCGCACTTTAGTGACATCTTTTAAGAAAAATGTTAGGTGTTTTTTTAATGTTCTATTTATATCTTCTTAACTGTGATGTGACTTTTAAATTATCATTGAATTTGAGATTATCATTATTGACTTAATCTATTGGTGATTTTAAAAGTCACACTACAATTGGAAGGACACCAAGATAACGCTAAAAGAACACCTAATATTTTCCTTTCTTTAATGACTAACTGTTCACACGTCACCAAATTAAAGAATTTTTGTAGTGAGTGTTCATGTTACTCATGTATATTGTCTGTGTTGCTGCATTGCTGCAGGATGATTAATTTGCATAGAATCATATTGTTTCAAAGATTGTATAGTCTCCTTTTTTTTTTTTCTTTTTTTTTTTTAAATCAAAAAGGAAGATAGGAGAGACTAACTGTGATTATTTTATTTTGGTGTGATAATAATAATAACACCTACCTACTAGGAGCCACACAGAAGGGCTTAGAAGCTAGGAACCACATGTGCTCCTTCAAGTGCGACTAAACCAGAGCCGGACTCAGTCCTGGTAGGGCATCAATAAAAATTGAGAGCCCCTACTATCCCGTCTTGGTGTAAAAGACCAGTCTTGCAACCTCCAATACATGGTTGACACATAAGCTAAATTTATCTTATGAAATATGATTGAAAACACAAGATTTTTTCTTCTTCATTGCCGAAAACTCCATAGCGCACTGGTCTTTAGCAATCCAATGTTTAGCGACGACCCTAAAGTCGCCACTAGTGACTAACCATTAGCGGCGACTTCCATGTCGCCGCTAATAGTTGACGCTAAATACCAAAAAAAAAAAAAAAATGTATTTACCAGCGACCCAAATAGCTGAGAGTCGCCACTGTTGACACCTCGGATCTCTGCTAATAAGATTCAATTAGCGGCAACCGAATGTCGCCACTATTTAGTGGAAAATAGCGGCGACTCTAATGAGGGGTCAATAGCGTCGGCTTTCAGGGTTACCGTTAATAACATGGTAAAAAGATCATTCGTAGGTCGCCACTAATGAGGGGTCAATAGTAGCGGCTTTCAGGGTCACCGCTAATAACATGGTAAAAAGATCATTCGCAGGTCACCACTAATGAGGGGTCAACAGCAGAGTCGCCGCTGATGAGGGGTCAATATCGGCAACTCTAAAGGTCGCCGCTAATGACATGAGAAAGATTAAAAAAATAAAAAATAAATAAATTTTAGGTTTTATTATATATAATTATAGGTTACATATAATATTGACCCTACACATATATAATAAACCCTACATATATATTGTTGGGTCATGGATCGGCCACATAATGCCCAACAAGCCTCAAGACCCAATCTACTGAACAAACCTGCCAAGACCAAGCCCTGGCCGAGACTTAGTGGGCCCAGCCCGATGCATAATCAACCCACCGAGGTCATAACGGTCTGTGACTGAGGGTAGATCAGTAATTCCACATATAAAGCTGAGTTGGACAGAAAAAAAAGTATAACAAGGATTTTTTACATTCTCTTTGTATCAATTTCACCCTACCCATAAATTTTTTGAATGCCCCGATGAAAGCACCTCTTGATTTCAAGGCAAAATTAATTAACACTCTTCCACAAGTGTTTCGTCAATTTTTTAAACAAATTTCCATATTTCATGCCATCTCTGGAAGCCTTCTGCCAGCAAGATGCTGGAAAAGCTCATTCAACCATATAGAGTGGGTGATGGGCGCCAGACGCAGTCGTGGGTCTGGCGTGACCCACGGCTGGGTCACGGCAGACCTAGTCATGGGTTTGGACAGACCCATGAATGGGTGATGGCCAGAACTATCCGTGGGTCTAGCGTGACCTAGCCGTGGGTCTGGCCAATCTCTCTCCTTTCTCTCTTTGTCAAATCTGAAATTTGGTGTATTTGTTCTAGAGTATTTTTGTGCAATTGTTTTGCTTTATCTAAGGTGTAACCATTTTATTGGAGGCTGTAAAACCCATGTTTTACGCTTGGTCTGGATATAAGTTATTCCCATAAAAATTAGAAGAAAATTCACTTACCCTACCGAATTGTCACCCATTTTGCAATGCCCCATAAAGTTCAAAACCTCTCAATTTAGTATATCGAACTTTTAATTTTTTTTAATGTCCTCCATCCGTTAGGATTTTCCATTAAGTCCCAACAAAATTCCCAAAATAGCCCCATTTTTTTTAAAAGAAAAAACTATTGAAATGTTTTTGCAAAGATTGAGGCATTGGTATTTTTGCAAATATCGTTAAATTCGAACCAACACTTAATCTTTGCAAATTTTTTTTTTCCTAAAACAATTGGGGGTATTTTGAAAAAAGTTGACGAAAAAGTTAACAGATTGGTGAAATAATTGCAAACAATTAAAAAATGGGATACACTAAATTGAAAGGAGTTCAACTTTAAATGAGACATTGCAAAAATAATAACAATTAAAGAAATTAAGTAAAATATTCCTAATAATTAAAATAATTTACACTAATAAGACATAAAAATTATCATTACAAAATCAATGCCATAATATTTCTTGCGTTTGTTTAATTTCCTTTACGTGACTCTATCTTTGACCAAATCCTAGGGTGTTAATGCGGTTACGGTTAGTGGTTATGGGCCAAAATCACTAACTGTAACCGCCTAAATGGTTATTAAATTTTACTAACCGCAATCATAACAGCCTAACGGTTAGTAACACATGTAACTGTCCGCTATAACCGCTTTTTTAAAATTGGGTGTTTTGGACTCTTTTTGGCTTTTTTTTTTTTTTTCAATTTTTTTTATCACTGTATCATTTCTACCTCATTTGTTTTTTGCATTAAACTTATTGTATTATAATTTATATGAATATATTTACCCCATTTGTTTTTTGCCTTCAATTATTATTATTTTTTTTTAAAAAAAAAATGCTTTAAGTGTAAACAAATGGTTAAAAAAATTGTCATTGTTCAAAAATTTGTCATTGTAAAAAAAAAAAAACCGCACGTTCCGTTTAAAAAAATTGTCAACAAATTGTTCAAAAAATGGTAAAAAAAATTGTTTAAAAAAAGGTTAAAAGTTTGTTCAACAAATGGTTCAATTTTTTTTTTCTTTTCAAAAAATGGTCAAAATATTGTTAAAAAAATACATTAATACTTTAATTGTGGTTATATGTAACACATTGTTCAATCTAATGTCAATTATTTAATTTGATATTATACGAATCACATTATCATTGTACATTAATAATATGATTAACTTGAATAAAGTATTTAAATTGTCATTGAATCATATGATTAAGTATTGATCTTCTACATTTATATTATTCATATACATATATGTATAATTATAATTTATAACATATATAGACTTCTAAGTATATAACATACTTTGAAACTAAGTGTCTAGGTACTTAATTGTTGTATTAGTATGAATTAGTATACTTATGACTTATGTCATATTATATATGTATAATTTGTTATTATATAATCATATAAATTAGAATGATAATACATTAATACTTAATTATAGTTATAAGTAACACATTGTTTGGTCCCCAAGAGGTAGCTCAATCGGTTGGGACCACGCTTATTGAAGCGGAGGTCACTAGTTCGAATCCCCATCCCCCCCTCTTGTGCGGACATGTCAAAAAAAAAAAAAAAAAAAAAAAAGGTAACACATTGTTTAATCCAATGTCAATTACTTAATTTGATATTATACGAATTACATTATCATTATACATTAATAATATGATTCACTTTAATAAATATTTGAATTGTTATTGAATCATATGATTAAGTATTGATCTTATACATTTATATTATTCAATATGCATAATTGCATATATGTATAATGTATAATTATAATTTATAACATATATGAACTTATAAGTTTATAACATACATTGGAACTAAGTGTCTAGATACTTAATTGTTGTATTAGCTAGTATGAACTAGCATACTTATGACTTATGAGTTATGTCATAATATATATATGTATATATAATTTGTTATTATATAATCAAATGATTTAATGATGAATTGATCATGTGATATAATCATATAAATTATAGTGATAATATATTAATACTCAAACTGTGATTTAATTATCTTAAAAAAAAATTGTGATTTAATGGTCAATTGATTATGTTATATGTATAAATATTATTATAATAATAATTATAAAAATATATTATATAAAAAGGCAGTTAGCAGTTACGGTTAGTAAACCCAATAACCGCTAACTGCTAGGCAATTATAGCAGTTAACGGTTAGCGGGCGGTTAGAAAACCGCCGGCATTGCCATTGACACGCCTAATTATTATTAGGGTTAAATACTAAATACCCCCTGGGGTTTTATTGCTTTATTTTTTCTCCCTTAGGGTTTAATTTTTATCACAAGAGATTCATGTGGTTTTGACAATAGACCAAACTAGTCATTATGTCAGTTGACTTAACGGAAATCTACGTGGACCAATCAAATGTTGACACGTGACACATACTTAAATTTTTTTTAAATTAAAAAATAATGTATTTAAAAAAAAAAAAAAATTGGGGGTGGCTTCGGCCACCCCCAGTGGGTACTGGGAGTCACCCCCATGGAGCCTAGGGTTGGAGGTGGTTTTGGCCACCCCTTTGGCGAAACCACCCCCAGTGGGTACTGGGAGCCAACCCCATGGAGCCTAGGGTTGGGGGTGGTTTCAGCCACCCCCTTGGCTCCAAGGGGGTGGCCAAAACCACCCCCAACGGTGGTTGGGGGTGGCCCAGTACCCACTGGGGGTGGTTTCGGCTGCCCCCTTGGTCACTAAAGGGGTGACCGAGGGGGTGGCTCATCATGCCAGATGGGGGTGCCCAAATGGCCAAGCCACCCCCAATTTTTTTTTTTTTTTTTTTTTTTTTTTTTTTTTTTTAATTAAAAGAAAAATTAAGTATATGTCATGTGTCAATATTTGATTGGTCTATGTGGATTTTCGTTAAATCAACTAATGGTCAATTGATAGAATGATTAGTTTAGTCTATTATCAAAACCACATGGACCTCCTGTAATAAAAATCAAATCATAAGAAAAAAAAAAATATATATATATATATATAAAGCAATGAAACTCTAATGGGTATTTAGTATTTAACCCTTATTATTATTATGTCTCTTATTAATCATTATATTAGGTTTGACATGACACGTGTCAATCACGACAGTACTGTTTCACATGACCCATGTGGTTGCACAATTGACGTGGGATTCCCATAGTCCCCCCTTAGCTTTCCAGTTTCCACGAAAGAGAGTTTCTGTTGGGGCTGGTATACTGTCATCCTCTTGTACATATTTCCCTACAGTAAGGGGGATTCCCAATCGCAGTCACGGGTCACCTCTCTCATGTCTGTTCACCTACTCTAAATCCCTTTCTTCTCTTCTAATTCCTTAACGCCTCAGCGTTTCAATGTATATATAGCTGTTGTGAGTGAGTGAGTGCGGGAGAGTGAAAATTAAGCAGGCGGAGATGGAGCGGCGGTGGTGGTTGCTGCATTGGGGGCTTGCGGTGGTCATAGTACTGATACAAGGAGGTGGCCGCGTTGAAGGAGGAGATGTCACGTACGATGGAAGATCTCTCATCATTGACGGCAGCAGAAATATTCTCTTCTCCGGTTCAATTCACTATCCTCGTAGCACTCCTCAGGTAAATCTCTTGGAACTCAGAAGAAAAGAGATGTGAAATTTGCTTAAATCCTCCTGCATTGTTTGTACGTAAACGCAACTGTCCGTGAGACGGTGAGAGGTTCACTTTCTTGAACAAATACTCGAGACTTTTGGATCTGTATAGGCTCGATCTCCCGAGCCCGTTTGATCACAAATTGTCTCATTTTGCTGCAAATGGTTCAGGCATGAAATTAAAGCCGTTGCAAATGATTCTCTAGTATTTTATATATATATATATATATATATATATATATATATATATATATAAGAGAATATTCAACTTCTTCCTTTCCTTTTTAACAGATACAAGCTGTTTGGCAACCATTTCCAGTGTAAAACCAAAAAAGTAGCTTTGTATGTTTTTGGTTAGAAAAACGGCACAGAAAAGGCAGTAGTGCCTCAGGGATGAGATGATTGGTTTTCTGTTGCATCACGGGTAGTACCAACCATTTTGTCTTACTTTTTTCATAATTATCAAACTCTATTAACACCCCATCGAATGAGGAGACCCTGATTTTGTTTTATTAAAGAGAAATGATTTTTTTTTTTTTACTTGGATATTGTTCATTGGTTCTTCATATATATATATATATATATATATATATATATATATAAAAAAAACAATGGCGCAGATGTGGGAATCTTTGATAGGCAAAGCCAAGGAAGGAGGATTGGACGTCATTCAAACTTACGTCTTTTGGAACCTTCACGAGCCCCAACCTGGTCAGGTTAGTTGCATTACCTTTTCTTTTCTTTTTCCTTTTTTTATTCTCTCAGATCGGGGGCAGATTTGGCATTTTGTGTTGCACAGTACGAGTTCAGTGGAAGCAATGATCTGGTGCGGTTCATCAAGGAAATCAAGGCTCAGGGGCTCTATGCTTGCCTTCGGATTGGACCCTTTATAGAGAGTGAATGGACTTATGGGTACGTATCTTCTCATCCAACGGTAGATATTAAGCCTTCCGTCCCACAATCCCTACTAGCTAGCGTTCCTAACCTACTCCACCATGCCCGACAAAAGGGTCCGCTTATCCCCACAAACATTATAATATTTAGAAAAAAATATAAAATTAGTTCGGATGGTTTAACTAGTAGGTGGCACTTATTAAAATAAATTCAAAAGTTATTGAGATATGTGAAAAAAAAAAAAAATTTAATTCTTATAATTAAATTATGTTGACTAACTTAATAAATTTTAATAGCGTAAAACGTTAAAACCAATAAAAATATGACACTTATTATATTTAAGTTAGTGTCACACTTATTATGTTGACTAACTATAATTCTTATAATTAAATTATATTTAAAAGCTAACAGGCCAGCCCATGAGCTTGCAAGAATGGCAACGAAAAGTGTAATGGATGCTATGTGGGTTGTTGACCCGCCTCTTTGTATTCAGAACCTTCTGGTTCTTGAGGAAACTGTTTTTGATGTTTGATTGGAAATGAAAGTCACAGTTTATCAAAAAAAAAAAAAAATTAGTGTCACACTAACGAAATCTGTTAAATTAGTAAACATAATTTAGAGCTTGTTTGTGATTGCGTTTGATAAATAGAGCTTTTAAGTCAAAAAGAGCTTTTGGAAAAAAAATTTCATTTTTAAGCTTTTGTCAGTCTATTTTTAAGTTTTTTGAATCCTTAAAAGCACTTTTAATTTTTTTACCAAATAAATACTTTTTTTCTTCAAACGTGCTTTTTGAGTATTAAAAGTACTTTTAGGCACCTCAAACGCAATCTTAAACAGGCTCTTAATTATATGAGCTAAATTATTTTTTTAGCATACTTAAAGGATCTCTGAGTTCATTTTAACATCACATAGAGCTATTTATAAATTAGGTAAAGAACTAATTTTACATATTTTCCTAATATTTAAACAGTTTATTGTTATTTATTTATTTTTAAATCATAATAGTTGTTAATTATCATTAGTTTAGACCAATTATAGTGTACCGGACGGTCCGGACTCCGGACTGCCAAGTTCCGTGGGTTGCCTAATTATTGGTTACATATTGGAAAAGTATATATGCTAAGTTTTTTTTTTATTTTTATTTTTTTTTTATTATAAATAAAGTCTATGATTTTTTATATATAAAACCATTAACATCTACTTCTGAATGTTTCTTTCCAAAAAAGCAATCACCTTTTGTAACACAAAGTTCTGTGCCACCATCAACATTTTAAAAAATAAATAAAAATCACATGGCTATTTTCTTCTAAAAGTTTTTCTTTGGATTTCCATCTTATTTCGTGATTTTTTGGCTGCTAATTCTTGTTTCCAATTTTATCATTTGAAACTTTATATGTAAATTGGAATTTTTTTTTTAATTTTTTTTTTTTTTTAATGTGTTTGCTATTTTATGTAGAATTTCTCAGAATACTTGGTTGTTTATTATATCTTTATTTCTTTTTTATTCTGATATATGTTTATTTACATCTATTATTAGTAGGGTTTTTTTTTTTTTTTTTTTTTTCACACTTAAAAGTTATCGACATATTTTATTTGACTCCTCTAAGAAAAATTCTAGCTCTGCCATGCACTGCTTTGGTGCAGGGTTGAACTTATTTGGAAGAAAGTAATAAGGTAATTCTCTTTAGTATGGTAAAATGTTTTATAGAAAATAAATTAAATCTTCTTATGGTTTATACCAATATATCTTTTTTGTCCATGATATTAATGAAAGTCTATATATATATATATATATATATATATATAAAAGTAATTTTATAAGTATTTTTAGAGTTATTCTAGGGTCCTTCTAAATGTGATGTAACTTTTAAAATTACAGTTGAATTTGAAATGTGATGTATTGAATTTTGATTTATTGATGATTGTAAAAGCCATATTACATTTAGGATGACTACATGAAGACTCTAAGAAGACTTTTATATATATATATATATATATATATATATATATATATATATATATCTTTTCTATTAACTTGTAGAATTACCTTTGTATCTTGCTCACTCGCGAACAATGAACATGGCATCTATTTCATGATTTTATAATGTTTTGAATTAAACAGGGGATTTCCATTTTGGTTGCATGATATCCCTGGCATTGTTTTTCGATCAGACAATGAGCCGTTTAAGGTACTCAGCACCTCTCTCTCTCTCTCTCTCTCTATATATATATATATAGGCACAGTAGATTTTAAAAGAGAAATGTTAAATATTACGTTTTTATCTCGCAACTATTTTATAAAGTTAATATGGTAATTTCAATAATTTTTTGTTTTTTATTTTAACAAATACTAATTTAAAAGTAGTCAATATTATAGAATGGAAATGTAATTTCTAGGATTACACTTTTTAAAATAGCTTCGTAGGTTTTTTAAATGACAATTATGGTATTCTTCCGTTAAAAAGAAAAAGAGAAATGGTAGGGATCAATAAGTTTCTCATAATTGGATTTGAAAAATATTTATGTAGATCTCACATAAGTTAATAATGAATCCCACAAATTCAATAATTGATTATAAGAAAATATGAGCCAAATATGAGAAATTTATTGACCACTAGCATTTCTCGAAGAAAAAAAGTTGTTTAACATGGCCGGCCACGTCATAGTCTAGCAATGGCATCATGGCAAGAGATCCTTTTTACTACTATGTCTAGCTAGTTAGTTCTAGACAAATTAATTAGAGAAATGCTATAGTGCAGTAAAAATACTATTTTTAGCCCATAAAAGTCCTAGGTGGCAAGAGGCTATAGGCCCCATCCGTAATTGCTGTGGCCCCACCCACTAATGGGCCTGTGGCCTCTTGCCACCTAAGACTTTATGGGCCAAAAATGATATTTTTATTGCACTATAGCATATCTCAATTAATTAAGGGTCTACTTGCGTTTGCCATTTGGAAAGAAAAATATTTGGTTTTTATCTTTTGTTCATTTTTATATTAGAGAAGGTAAATCTATCATTAAATTTGTAGGACTCACATATAGGTCTCACATATTCAATAGTAAATTTGTAAAAGAGATAGACAATAGATGTGCAAGAGATGGATGTATAACACTTCTCATTTAAAAATAGCGATTTTAAATTATACAATTTGAAAACATAATTTTAAAAAATGGAATTAAGTGTTCGGTAAAACAGTAGATTGCCAATTAAAATTGTAGTTTCGCCATTGCCTATAATTTGAAAATGTAGAGACACACTCTCTAACAATACATTTTCTGTAATTAATTGCAATCTCAAATACTACTTATGTTTACTCTTAACTTTTTATTAATAATTTTTACTGCAGCAACTTTTACTATGTAAGAACTAATAACTACTATATATGTCAAGTTTATTTTTTTATTTGGGAAAATATCAACTTAACACATTGTGGTTTGATCAATTATAAAAAAACTCTTTATGGTTTTAATTTTGATCAAATAGCGGACTATATTTTGGTCAAATAGATTCTTCCATAACGATTCTATCAATTTTCTAATAAAAGTCTGGCAGTGTTTTAATATTCATGCCACAAAGAAAAAAACATATTAAAAAAACAGGAAGAAAACAATATATATATATATATATATGTATATATATATATATTATGCCTACCTCCCTTCAGACTAGTGGTGGGTCGCCCCGGTTGCCCCTTCTGTGAGCAGCTTCCACCCAAAGGAGTTGGGTGCCCTCCACCACTCTATTTATAAAATTAAGGAGTAACTTCACTAAAAATTTCTAAACTTTCACCTTGACAAACCCTCTTCAAATTTCAAAATTTTTTAATTTAGTCCCTTGAACTTTTAATTGCAATCAATTTAGATCCTTGTCAAATTTTAAACGTTAAATGACGTTTATACCCATGACTTTTTTTTATAAAATTTCAACTTTACCCTTAATTCTATTTTTTTTTTAGAAGGAAAATTAGGGATATTTTTGTCTTTTCTGGTATTTCTAATGGCTAAATTTGACGAAATGATTCAAATTAAGAGCAATTGAAAGTTCATGAGACTAAATTGAGAGATTTTGAAGTTTAGGAGGTTTGTAAAATTGAGTGAAAGTTTAGTGGTTTTCAGTGAAGTTACCCCTAAAATTAATGTTTAATTTGAAATAGTTTTTATTTTTTTTATTATTATTTTTGACATTGTAATTAAATAGTTAAAAAATATGATTTTAAATCAAATCACACAATAAAAAGTCTTGATGCATTACACTTTTAATCCTCTAACTTTGATTAATATTTTTTCCAATTACACAATATTTGTTATCTTCATTAAAACTTTTAATTACAGTATTCGGATCCTGTCCCTTGTCCATCTTATCTTAACTAATTTTTTTTTTTTTTTTAATTAATTTTTTTTTTTTTTATGGTTAAAATCATGAATTTGCGCTTGGATTGCTAGAAAAAGACCATGAAATGCTTTAGTAAAAGAACAATGCCCGATAATCAATCTCATGAAGAACATGTTTAGGGCTTGTTTGGAATTGCGTTTGAGGAGTTTAAAAGTGCTTTTAACGCTCAAAAAGCCCGTTTGAAGAAAAACGTACTCGTTTGGTAAAATATTTAATAGCACTTTTAAAGGTCCAAAAAATCTAAAAATGGCCAGAAAGTACTTTTGGCAAAAGCTTGAAGCTTTTGTCCAAAAACTCTTTTTAACTTAAAAAACTTTTCTCAAACTCAATCCCAAACAAGCTCTTAGTGTGATACTTCGATACGTGAGTAAAGGCATTGATCAAGATTGAAAGTGATTTAAAAACGTGTACATCGAGGAAACAAAAATGTAACACATTTAAAAAATAAAAATAAAAGCCACATTGTGGCCGGCATATAAAGAAGTCAGATCTTTCCATCCTATGTTTGGATTTTTTCTATACAAAAAAAAAAAAAAAAAAAGAAAGAGTTTGGATTTTTTTTTTTAGAATTATCCCATATCCCCCAGGAGAAATGCTTGTTTATATTATGGCATCCATCTCGGCTATATTCCTAAATTATCAATACCTAATATTTACTAATTTGAGGTCTATGACCGATCACAAATTAAGGGTAAAGTAAATGCTCCTTAAAAGGTGCAATTAGGGCACCATTAGTAGGATATTCCATAACTTTTTAAACATAATCTACCATGAATTTTTTGAATCATCTTCAAATTTCAGTAAGTATTTCCCAAAACATGATTTGATTTCTTATTTTTTGATGATCCCATGCATATGTGTAGTTCTACATGCAAAATTTTACCACAAAAATCGTCAACTTGATGAAGTCAGAGGGTTTATATGCTTCACAAGGAGGTCCAATCATACTCTCACAGGTACTACCTTCTCAACCTCTCTCTTGTGAGTTTCCAATATATATATATATAAAATATCTTACATATTGAAAATATGGTGGGTGTACGTAGATTGAGAATGAATATCAAAACATTGAAGCAGCATTTCATGAAAAAGGACCCTCGTATGTTCGTTGGGCTGCTAAAATGGCGGTGGAGCTCCAAACTGGTGTACCATGGGTGATGTGCAAGCAAACAGATGCTCCGGATCCAGTCGTTAGTTTTCTTCCCATCTAAACACTTTTGACTTTAATTAGTAGCAGTTTGACTTAATTAGGAATTTTCATTTTTCAGCCATTAATTCTAAGATTGCACTGACTAATTATAGAGACCGTACGTTATCCATATGCAGATTAATACGTGCAACGGGATGAGATGTGGAGAAACTTTTAGTGGACCCAATTCACCAAACAAGCCATCATTATGGACAGAGAATTGGACATCTTTGTACGCTTTCCTCCAATCATTTTACATTACTGTTTTTCTCCTTTTTTCCGTTTATTTTTGGTGTTGGAGTAGTAGGGTGAAGTACTTGAGAGACTTAGGCTTCATTTGGCAACAGCCTTGTCGTAGATACTGTTTACTATTTGATCGGTTGACCATAAACTTTGAACTTTCAACCTCAAAATTTCACACTTTTGACCGTATTGCCTCCCTGCGCTCCATCCTTCACTTCCTGAATTTTTTTCCTTGAAAATCTCCAAAGCACACAACCAACGTCCCCCCTGCGCTCCATCCTTCACTTCTTGATTTTTTTTTCCTTGAAAATCCCCAAAGCAGTGAAAGCACAGAACCAGGCGTCCTCCCCCCGCTCCATCCTTCACTTTTTGATTTTTTCCCTTAAAAATCCCCAGAGCACCGAACAGGCGTCCTCCCCCACCCCCCCCCCCCCTGCGCTCCATCCTTCAACGTCCCCCACGCACAAGATCACGATTGAAGGTACTGCATATAGATTTTTGGCTTGTGTACTGCATATAGATTTTGCCTTGTTTGGTTAGATAGAAAAAATGAAAGAAAATTAGAGAAAGAAAGGAATTGAATAGTCTCTACAAGAGACCGGCCACCATTTTCCCATTTTCCCTTTGTGGCCTTCATCAAATTTCACTTCTCGTGCAAGTGAAATTATAAGGAAAATTTGGCTTTCTGGGATGGATTTTTCATGAAAGGGTAAACATTTGGGGTTATTGTTTGAGTCTGGTGGTGTCGGTGGTAGTGGAGCTGGGGGATGTTTTTATGGGCTACAATTGTAGAGAACACCCCCCTCCCCAAAAAAAAAAAAAAAATTAAAGAGGCGGAGTGTGAATTAATAATTGATGGTTGGATGATTTGGGGGTGAAAGTGTGATGGGCTCGCAGGGGAGATTGTGTGAGGGAGAAGAGTTCGTGCGCTGGGAAAAAGGGGAAGAAAACGAAGGCTGGGGGCAGAGTTCTTGCCTGGGAAAAAAAGGAAAGAAAACAGAGGTTAGGCAGCTTTCGTGCACTGGAAAAAAAAAAAGGAATAAAATGAAGGACAAGAGTGTAATTTTATAAATAAGAGACTAATGAGTTGTGTTGACAAAGCACTATTATCGAGAATGTACAGTGTCTAGCCTGACTCCTGCCTGTTACCAAACACCCCCTAAAAGGGGCCGTAGGCAATATTTAAGGTGGTAGAGTAGAAGTTTGGTGGACCGGATCAAATTTACTGGGCCTTGACAAGAGGCCCATTTTATAGAAGGTCACCTCTCTAGATCCACCTAGGCTTTTTAGCACATCTCATACATCCTAATATATATTTTAATGTCGTCAAGAAGTAGCTCAATCGGTTAGGACCACACTTAATGAAGTGGAGGTCACTAGTTCGAATCCCCCTCTCCCCTCTTTTGCGGACATGTCAACAAAAATATATATTATAACAAAAAAGACGAAAAAAAAAGAAAAAAAAAAGCGGGAGAAAATGTATAATATGGAGATGACCGTTAATCATAATAAATATAAGTGGGCTTGTCATGCGAGTATTTTCTTAGTTTTAGTTTCTTGACTGTCATTGAAAACGAAAGATTTGGAGATCGACTTTAAGTATATTGTTGGTAATTTGTCTAGCAACAAGCAAAAAGAAAAGAGAAAAACAATATTATTCTTCAATTCATTTAAATTTCATGGAATTATTTATTCTGAATATTATCTCCAACAAAATCAAGACTTTAACATTTATTCATAAATCATGTAATCATGATGGCTACTTTCGTTATTCTTTTTAATATTATCTCCAAAAAGAAATATGAGTTCAATTGTTGCATGATGCGGATAATAATAATAATAATTATTATTATTATTATTTTAACTGTAAACTAAATGTACTTTTCTTTGGAAGCTATCAAGTATATGGTGGGGAGCCATACATAAGGTCTGCTGAAGACATTGCATTTCATGTCGCGCTTTTTATAGCGAGAAACGGAAGCTATATAAATTATTACATGGTATGTATGATATTTCAATTTTAAATCTAACTACTACTTGTTCAAATTCACTATATTTAGTTTCTTTTAGATTTTCACTCAAGCAAAAAATTACATGTTTAATATAAATTTACAAAAAACCCATTTTCATTAATTGTCTTAACCAGATTACCATATCACGTCTAATACTACCCTCCTTATGTAGTACCATGGTGGAACAAATTTTGGGAGAACAAGCTCTGCATATGTCATAACAAGCTATTATGATCAAGCTCCTCTAGATGAATATGGTGAGTATAAGTAGAATTAGATTTTATTCTTCCTATGTTTCTTGGATGGATCAAATAATTCCATTTTTGTTTTTATATATATATAATTTTAGGACTAATAAGGCAACCTAAGTGGGGACATCTTAAGGAGTTGCATGCTGCAATTAAAGTGTGCTCTGCAACTCTACTGCAAGGAGAGCGAACAAATTTCTCTTTAGGTCAACATCAAGAGGTGATGTCCCAAATATTTATTTATGTTATCTCATTTATGGTCTCATTTATTTATTTATTTTGTTTTTACTTATTAGGCCTATGTTTTCCAAGAAGAGGATGGAGGGTGTGTGGCCATTCTTACAAATTATGATGTACAAAACGTCACCGTACAATTTCAAAATACATCACATGAATTGCTTCCAAAGTCGATCAGTATTCTAGCAGACTGTAAAAATGTAATTTTCAACACGGCAAAGGTAAAACCTTTTCTCTAGTTGAGCATATCATAAAAAAAACATGTTTGGAATCCCATTTAAGGCCTTCTGTTCTCTAATTCAGTGTATAAAAATTGCATATGTTTCTGTTATTAAAAAAAAAACATCTACTTTTCATATGTTCCAGAAATACATGATATTCTTATAAACTGAGTTTGACTTAATGTTGTGTTCTATTGCATCTACTAGATTATTGCAAAAGAGAATTACTCAAAATATTTTAGAAAGAAATGAAAGATGTTATTCTCCTAAGTTAATGATTCATACATAGGTGAATACAGAGCATAATAGCAGAATTGTAGAAGCTACCCAAATATTTGATTCAAGTGATAGCTGGGAAGAATTCAAAGATGTTATCCCGAATATGGAAGATGCTTTACTGAAATCCGAAACATTCCTTGAGCACATGAATACAACAAAAGATAAATCTGATTATCTTTGGTATAGTCTCAGGTATTTGAACTTCTTCATCTCTCGTTAAATTATATATCTCGATCTCCTTTGCATCAACTTGAGGACAATTAATGGAGTTGTCTGTTGAATTACAGGTTTGAGAACAATTTGTCTTGCACCAAGCCAGTGCTTCATGTTGAATCTGCTGGGCATGTTGCACATGCTTTTTTGAACAATATCTATACAGGTACAATATTACTTAACAATACCCAACCATTCATGCTCCTTCTAAGAAGATTATTGGGTTTTATATGTATACACACGTTTATGCTAGCTAGTAGAGGTGGAAACCTGGTTCCGGTTCTCGGTTATTGGCCAAAACCGGGAACCGGAACCGGGGTACCTAGTCTTTTATTTTTGAAAATCGGAACCGGAACTGGAACTGGGTACCCAGTTAACTGATTATAAAATAACCGACTGGTTCCAGTTGGTATCTGGTTATTTGGGCCGGGTAATCTGTTATTTTATTTTATTTTATTTTTTTGTTGTATTTTGGTTTTATTTTAGGTATTAGGCCTAATTTTTGGGCTTAATTTAACCATTTTGTGTCCATTTTTTTTAAAAAAAATCGAAAATATTAATAAATATACTAAATTTGAAAATATAGAGTGATTTACGATATTTGTGAACCCTAGAGTAAAAAAATAATAATAAATATACTAAATTTGAATATATATATATATATATATATATATACCTAGTTACCCAGTTATAACCTGGTATTTAAAAACCCTAAAACCAGTAACCGGAACTGAGCACCCCGGTTACCGATTTTTTCCAACCAGTTTCTCAGTTTTTTTTTACACCCCTACTAGCTTGAGTGAAATATAAGAAACTTTGTGCTTCACTTATTATATATGTTCAGGAGCTGCACATGGAAGTCATGACGCCAAGGGCTTCACAATGGATATTCCAATCATGTTGAATGATGGGATGAACAATATTTCTATACTCAGCGCTATGGTTGGGCTACCGGTATTCATTTTCTAATTTCATTTCTTTATTGTATTTCTTTTTTTTTTTTGGTAACGTTGACACGAATGATCACCTCTTTTACATGTTACATTCTCTTGTGTTTGTTTGAAGGATTCAGGACCTTTTCTCGAAAGCAAATTTGCTGGCTTAAGAAAAGTGGAAATTCAATGCACTGAAAAGGAATCCTACAATTTGACAAACTATACATGGGGATATCAGGTTATCTCTAAAGACTTGTGAACCATTATTACAAAAGAAATATTTTATACTGAACATGCTGGCTGCCTCTTGTTCCTATAGGTTGGACTAGTCGGAGAGAAGCTACAGATATTTAGAGAAGAAAATTTGGGTGCTGTTGTGTGGAGTAAAATTGGGACATCAATGAATCACACACTTACTTGGTACAAGGTACTTTACTTTACATGTCATGTATATGATGAAAAATAAATAAATAAAAAAGATATCATGTAAGATAAGAGAAGGAAAGCTAAGGGAAAAAATAACTCGTACTTGTTCACCTTAGTGATATGGGCGCATTTGGTATGCAAGAATAAATCTAGGAATGATTTGATTCTTCCCCTAAATGAGGAATTGTTATTCTTCTAAACAAGATAGGGAATAGATGGTATTCCTCTAAGAATGAAATAGCTTTAAAAATATTATTTCCAAAAATAATTTTTTGTTGGACGCCCTAAAAAAAAACGATTTTGTATTCGTCTGCTGCCGTCTCCTACGACCCTCTACCGTCGTCACCAGCCATTATTTGTTGTCGTCTCCGGCAACCCTTTGCCGTCACCGGCCACCTCAAGTGGGTGGTCGGCTATTCATGGGAGAGACGATGAATATAACTGAAGAATTTTGGAGATACTATATTTATAAGTAAAAGTATTTTAGAAAATTTGGTTGAAATCTCATGTGATTCTAGTTAGAAAATTTGGCCATTCTTATATATATTGTCACTAAATGAATGAATAAGAATGATGATTTCATTTTAGATCCTTATACACCTGATAATACTCATTTCTATTCCTACGTTATTGAACATACATACTCTTAATTAGTTCACCTTGGTTGCTCTGGATAGACAAGTGTAGTCCTCTCCATTAATATATCACTCAAATTAAGTATATGCCTTTTTTCTTAAATCAACTGCAAGACTTAATGCCTTGATATTTTTGACTAACATGTTCGATCTATATCCTTTAATTTATCCAATTAATTTATAGGATCTTCCCAAAGTGACCTATAATAATAACATATCGTAAATGGCTTAATTAGATAGTGGGTCAAAATAGATTGTCCTCAACAGGGCCGGCTCAACATATTTTGGGGCCTTAGGCAAAACTTTGAAATTGGACCTAAATTTTTTTTTTTAATATTCAATTTTTTTTTAAAGTTATATATATATATATTCTTCTACTCGCTTTTTGAGATGCAAAATTTCTGATTAAGTTTTTATATTTAAGATTTTCTAATATCTTTTTCCATTATTTTCTTGGTAAATCTTTTCATTTTGTCCTCTAAATGCCAAATTATTCTTACCAAGATTCTTTACTACAGCAATAATTCTCAATAATACTCTTTTCCAATAATCTTTCTCTTTGTTAATTTGTTCTAGGACATTTTTATCAATTGTTTTATTTTTTAACAATCTTATTTCTAAATCAATCCAATCATTCATGTTAGTAATATGTTCATTGGTTGTTTCATGACTTTTTAGCTTAGCACTAAGATTTTTCCAGTCATTAGTCCCTTCATTAACTAGTTGCATTCTATTAGGTTTTGAATTGAACAACTTGCAACAAAAACAAAATACTCTATCTACATCTTTTGAATAGACTAGCCATTTTCTATTATGTTGCTCCCCATTTATAATTTTCGTATATAATATGTATTAGAAAAATGCCTAGAGTTCTCATCTTTAGGAAAATCTATAGTATTGTATCTTATTGGACCATTTTCTACTAACAAATCCCTTAATTTTGCATCAATATTTTTCCATTGGCCAGGGTCAAAAATATTTGTAGCAATAAATTTAGATACATCAATAATATTTTCATTATCTTCTAATTCTTTTTGATGAGTTTCTTGTTCATTTATGAGTTTTTCACCTAAATTATCATCAATATTTTGTTTATTGCTAATAACAAATTTATTTAGGCTCCTCTTTGAGATTCAATCAATTTGTCTACTTTTTTTTTTTTTTTTTTTTTTTTTTTTTTTAAGTTTTTCATATCCAGATGCATATTTTCTAGTAGACATGTTTAATTAAAAATACTAACAAATTAAACAAACACGATTTATCAAAAAAAAAAATATGACTATAATAAAATAAATGACAAAAATAGAACAATAAAACCTGATTTGGCAAATGAATTATGAAGCAGTTCTTGGAGATAAGACAAGAGACTTAGTCACTCAGAGTCGGAGAGGAAGAGAAAATGATGAGATAGGCAGAGAAGAAAAACTCAGAAAAGAGCAAGCAAAGAGGAGAGGTAAAATGACAAATATAGAGACTGATATTTAAAATGCCCATGGTTGACAGCAGTTTATATTTTTGGCTTTTGGCTTTCCCTAGATGGCTAAATAATAAATAGAAAATAAATGGTAATATTTTACTTCTAACGTTTATATTTTCTCATCAAAAACAAAAAATTTCTAGAAAGAGGCCAAGAGGATGAATGAATGAGGTAGGCGTACTGTAGCGTTAGGGTATTGTAGCGTCAGGCGTGTACTGTAGCGTTAGGAGCTCTAGGGAATTGGCGTAATGATGTATAAGGTTTTAATGCTTTGTCCTTTTTTAATTATTTTTAAAAGTTATAGTGGGCTTATTAATTAGGGTCTTATTAAATTGAGGCCTTCAATTTTTTTTTGTTCCAAAATAATTTTTTTTTTTTTTAACTCAAATTTTTTTTTTTAGGCCTTAATAAATTGGGGGCCCTAGGCGAGGGCCTAACTCGCCTAGGGCCTGAGCCGGCCCTGAGGAGAGGTAAAATGGCAAATATAGAGACTGATATTTAAAATGCCCATGGTTGACAGCAGTTTATATTTTTGGCTTTTGGCTTTCCCTAGATGGCTAAATAATAAATAGAAAATAAATGGTAATATTTTACTTCTAACGTTTATATTTTCTCATCAAAAACAAAAAATTTCTAGAAAGAGGCCAAGAGGATGAATGAATGAGGTAGGCGTACTGTAGCGTTAGGGTATTGTAGCATCAGGCGTGTACTGTAGCGTTAGGAGCTCTAGGGAATTGGCGTAATGATGTATAAGGCTTTAATGCTTTGTCCTTTTTTAATTATTTTTAAAAGTTATAGTGGGCTTATTAATTAGGGTCTTATTAAATTGAGGCCTTCAATTTTTTTTTGTTCCAAAATAATTTTTTTTTTTTTTTTAACTCAAAATTTTTTTTTTAGGCCTTAATAAATTGGGGGCCCTAGGCGAGGGCCTAACTCGCCTAGGGCCTGAGCCGGCCCTGAGGAGAGGTAAAATGGCAAATATAGAGACTGATATTTAAAATGCCCATGGTTGACAGCAGTTTATATTTTTGGCTTTTGGCTTTCCCTAGATGGCTAAATAATAAATAGAAAATAAATGGTAATATTTTACTTCTAACGTTTATATTTTCTCATCAAAAACAAAAAATTTCTAGAAAGAGGCCAAGAGGATGAATGAATGAGGTAGGCGTACTGTAGCGTTAGGGTATTGTAGCGTCAGGCGTGTACTGTAGCGGTAGGAGCTTTAGGGAATTGGCGTAATGATGTATAAGGCTTTAATGCTTTGTCCTTTTTTAATTATTTTTAAAACTTATAGTGGGCTTATTAATTAGGGTCTTATTAAATTGAGGCCTTCAATTTTTTTTTGTTCCAAAATAATTTTTTTTTTTTTTTGTTTAACTCAAAAATTTTTTTTTAGGCCTTAATAAATTGGGGGCCCTAGGCGAGGGCCTAACTCGCCTAGGGCCTGAGCCGGCCCTGGTCCTCAATACCAGATATTTATAAATGTTCCCCATGGTATCTTACAATTTATAAGAAATGTAAGCTTCCCATGACTTGAGGGTAGATAATCATAATTAAATATATATTTATTTTTATAACTCATTTAATTTGCAGATATTTTTCGATGCACCCACGGGAGATGACCCCGTCACCTTAAACCTGAGCACAATGGGTAAAGGTGAAGCTTGGGTTAATGGACAAAGCATTGGTCGTTATTGGGTCTCCTTCCCTGACTCTAAAGGCAATCCATCACAAACACTGTACGTACACACTCATATTGGTACTAGTTATTTATTTATTTATTTTTATTTTTTTAGAATGATAAGCATTAATTAAACACACAAGATCAGAGAATTGCCTCAAGAATGTTTGAGAAAAAAAAAACTAAAATAAAAATGGGTTAGAACTCTCTACTTTTAGGCATAAGCCTAGGTGGCGGGGACGAAGCCGTTGTTTAGATTCCGGTGGGGATGGCGATGGCGAGGATGAGTTCAAGAACCAGAGTTGTGGAAGAGAATCGGAGGAAGTAAGCCAGTAAGGTGCTTCTCAAGTGGGAAAAGATGTTCTATGCTTCAACCCTTAGGTTTCGATGGTCAACGGATATTGTTTTTAAGTTGACCACTATTTTACATTGCGCTAAACACGCAAAAAATAAAAAAACATTTTTTCAAAACATATTTAACACCGAAACAAACAAGCCAATAATACAAATAAAACCTATACAAAATTATTTCAGACAATTTCATGCTATATCTATAAGAAAATCTTTACTATGTCATGAAAGATTTAGTGGAATGGGTTGACTTGAGGTAGCCACCAGAAAAGATCAAAACATAAATGATCCTCCAATAACCTTCAAAATGTTCTTTTACTACCTTAATGAATTAAAAGAATACAACCTTACATGTCAAACACTGAAAATGAAATAATAATGGCAAAGAAAAAAAATACAAATAAAGATTTTTATTATGGTTTGCATAATAAAGTAATGGATGATGTAATCTGCTGGTAATGTGATCTTGGTCCAGAGCCTAATTGCACCCTATCCTTACCCCTGAAATTTTCTAGCATGATAATTGGTCTATACACCCTCTATTATGGTCACTTGTTATAGTTTGCATTATTATTTGCACTTTCTATTTCAAATGAAATTGATTGTATCATTTTTATCGTTAATGTCTTGATTTAAAGTTAGTTTATCTAATGATGTACATAAAGTCAATATTGATACGTCTTTTAAAAAATTTAAATAATGTGAAATCATGTACATCATTAGATGCATCAACTTTAAATCATGACTATAAAATGAATATTATCAATTTCACTTGAAATTGAGATGATCTTATTCCTAAGAGTAATTAATTCAACAGCAGCTAAAAAAAGTGAACTTTAATTTCGATCACTATCATTTGAACAAGGTCGTAGGCCTACAATTTTTTTTTTTTTTTTTTTTTTTTAAAGGGAAAATATTTCATACTCATTCATTGATAAAATGTCGCGAGTAAGAGCTCGTACAAACAGAGCAAAAAGCTCTGAAGCAAATTATAGCCGAAGCTAAAATTATAGTCATCAATCAAACATGCCAAACAAAGGCAACAACATCCGCTAACCCATGACTATTCATCAGGTTTAAGATCAGATCTACACCAAACAGACACAATCCAATGCATAGGCAGCACTTATTCCTCAGCCCTGAGAGCAAAGAACCCCATGCTAAAACTCATCATCCTCAACCCGAAAGCCAAGATAACGTTTACATCCACAACCCAAAGGTCTAAACAAAAAGCAAACCGGCAAATCATAGAGGGAGGACAGAGCCTTATTAAAAACAAAAAACAGGAAAGAAAAAACATACAGGGAAATAAAATAGGAAAGTAAATAACAAATACATGGAAAACGGAAATACAACAAAAGAAAAATCACAATATAGCGAAAATAATAGGAGAAGCACACAAAGTAGATGGTAGCGGCCAGAAGAAGGCCGATCGCGTGCTGGCTAGAAACCGATGCAGAGGGTGGCGTTAGAAGCTCATCGTGGGGGGACGCGTGTAAAGACCCGGTAGCGGATGGTGGACGGCAAAGCAGGCATGGAGGAGATCAGCAGTGCACTCAAAGAAACTGGGGGAAGAGTTTGAGTGAATCCCCGAAGAGCGGTACCCACAAAGTGTGTCAAACAAGCAAAAACAACAAGAAACAAACACAAACACCATGAGAAGCAAACGGCAAATAACAAGCAAAATCAGGAAGGAAAAAAAGCCACAAAAACATAACAGAAACAAACAACAGCCGAAGCGACGGATCTGGTGCAAAAGGTGGGATGGACACTAATGGATCCATAGAGCAAGAAGGCGGGGTAGAGACAGATGGTGGTGAAAAAAGACGGCACAGTGGAGAAAGGGGAGGGAGGAGGTAACGGAGCTAGGGGCATCAAGTAAATAGGCTAACTCACCGCGCGAAGGGAGCGAGGGGAGGAGGGAGGCAGCCAACGGCCGTTCCTCCTCCCCAAACCTGAGTTTAGATTACTTGTGCAGCGCTCTAGAGAAAAAGCTAGGGTTTCCTGTGGATTTCTTTTTTGTCACTTATGTTCGTAGGCCTACAATTGAACTTGCAGTCATGGGATGCAATATTTAATTTCAATTCTATAACATACCATATACGAAACTCGGTTATCTCGTACAAAATTGAATGCTATTGCAAAATTTTTTAAGGTTATCGTTATTGGGTTATCCACTATTTTGCATTATTTTAATATAGATCCACAGTTTCTTATCTACGCTTTTGTGTTTTCGTAGGTATCATGTGCCCCGATCTTTCCTTAAAGCTTCTGAAAACCTTTTAGTTTTGCTTGAAGAAGCTGGTGGAAACCCTCTTCAGATTTCCTTGAACATTGTGTCGGTCACCAGCGTACGTGAGGATATAGCTTACTATCACCTCCCTCGATGATTTCATAGAGAAGAGATATATTATGAGGGATGGAATAGCTTATTACAAAGTGATAATCTTATTGGCTCTAGCAGAGTTTATCAACATTGTAATGTAATAATAACATGAAAAGTAGTAATCAGCAATAAATCTTTGTTCTATTCTTTTTATAGTCATTGTCCTAATAATTTGAAACGGGCATTAATCACCTAATTAAGTTCATGTGAATTAGGGTATGTTTAAGATTGTGATTTTAAGGATAGAATTTTCTTCCAAACTGGGTTGGAGGGATTTTCTTCAACCTAGTCTATAAAAGTGACATGTATTCCTTGAACATGTGAAAAACACATGTTTTTTTAATAGCAAGGTTAGTTAGAATAAATTTTATTAAAAACTCATGTACGTCTCATATGTATTTTAAAAAATGGACACATGTCACTTTATAGACTAGGTTGAAAGAAATTTATCCAACCCAGTTTGAAGGAAAACTTTGTTCCGATTTTAATAAGTGCGATTTTAAAAATTACGTTTTTAAAAAATGTGTTTTTGAAATCGATACTTTTTAAAATCGCAAAGGCGTTTGGTAAAACATGTTAAAAAATATATTTTTATTAAATATTTGTAATGAGAAATCGTAATTTTGATTTAAATTTACGCATTTTCAAATAAGCACCCCATAGCCTGCTTATAGAACTTGCAGATTTTTTTCCTATTTTAAATTAAGTGCTTTCTAAATTGTAATACCAAACGCCTTACGTTTTACGTTATCTTTTAAAAATGCAGATTATCTTGCGAAATCGCATTCCCAAACACTCTTAATAACCTTGTTTAAGAGTGTTTGGGATAAATAGCACTCATTATGTTTAGGTGTACACTTATCTTTGAAAGTATAACATGACATTCATGTAAAAGCTTACAAACTTTGAAGGTTTATTTCATCTTTGGATTTGAAAGCGAAGTAGATACAAATATTAGTTTTAAGAAAGAAAAGAAAAAGAACATAAACATGAGTTTAATGAGTAGAAGTATTTATTTGAAGGATTTGTATAGTTTATTATATGCAAGTATGAGCATATTAGTACAATTAGATAAAAGAAGAACAATATATAGTGTTAGATTTTTAGTTGGCAAATGCTATCCAAACATCTTTGGATGTAATTTTAGGTTTAGGGTTGAGTCAATACATTTTGGGAGATGAAAGAATGAAAATCAAGAAGTTGAACTTCTCATTCGAACGAGGCTAGGTTGGTTTGAACAAGATGCTAAGTTGAGTTCCATAATGCTTCGGTTGTTGTCTTGATCGTATCTCAACTAAACGGAGGATCAAAAGAAGTTCCAAAGAGCCTCATTGGAAGACTGTTCGACGAGAGGTCTGCAAAGTTCTTTCGTAGGAATGTCATTCAGAGTTCGTGCGAATGCCACATATTTAAAATTGCAAAAACCCTAGATCTCGTTTGAACAAGATTGTAACAGATTGTGAGAACTCTAGCCAACTTAGTCTAAAAAGCCTTTTCTCTCATTCAATGTAAGTCTCATATACCACGACTTCCATACAACAAGACAGGCATTGCTCCTTTGTTAGGAGAGAAGTTTGTCATTGTTATTGAGCCTAAACAAATCCTAAACTTTTTCTAGTTTCTTCATGGCCTTCCAAAAAACAAAAGAGCATGGACCCACTAGAGTTCTAGTTTTGAAGCAAATGAGATTCGGTCATTAGGCTTACAAAGGTTTTGCAAGTAGAGCAATATAAAACGTAGGTCTTCTATAGTAGATGCCTTTGAGGTTTGTTGGCCCCAGAGTGGTTTTACTTTTTTAATTTATTTAAAAAGGTTTTCATTTCATCACCAAATTTATGTGCTTAGTTATTTTACTATTTATTGTGATTATAGTGATTTTTATTTTTATTTTTATGGTAATTGGATTAATTGTTGGCTTGGTAATCTTGATTAGGCTAATTTTTAATTGGGGTCTAAATCTTTAGTTTCAATTGGTATCAAAGCCTTGGTTCATTTTTGTTGGATAAATTTCATTTGTGTGATCCTTAACCCTGTTGTCAAAGCAAAATCTCAATCTGTAACAACCTGACCAACAACGCTAGCCATATATGTGCTATCACCCCAAAATGAATAGTCAATTTGGAGCTTTCTTAAAATTAATTATAAAGTCCAGTTTCACCTAATAACTAGGTAATGTGGGACTTAGCACTCATGACTATTTCTTATAAACTATCCACTCTATGTAGGTTACTCATCTCTTCCCAATATGGGGCTGTTGTGCCAATACCCACATAAATTAATAGGCAAATACTTTGTACGTTTTATTCGCAAGTGCATGAGATCAAAACAATAGTATAGGGTGCCAGTACGAGATCATTCCCACGAGGATTGTGATTTTGCTTAGAACAGTTTTTCTAAATTAAATATCAGAATTGTCACGAAAGATTGATATATTGAAAATAAATAAAATTACAAAAGTGTTAGGGTTTCAACATCCACTACTAATCAGACTAATTAAGATAATAATATGCCAATGTCATAATTATACCGGTATATTTAATGTTTGCCAACTTAAGGGCATGGTATCTACTCCTTAAACTATTGATCTCCCTAAGCAATGAATTATGAATGGTATTTATTCTAATTATTTTCTTTCCCAAAGGATTTAGCATGGTATCTACTAAGTTGTTCTTTAGGGAAGCATAAATCTATGGAAATCGACAAACACATAAAATCTAAGGCATGGTATCTACTCCCGGTTTTACATGTTGATTACCCCAAGAAACCATGATGAGATTCTTTAGTCACTTTATTAAGCCTAAGACTTGGTCATCTAAATTGACTTAATTAACAGATCCAAACACATGCATATGATGATCAAGCACATTCACATGATGAATTCAATTAACCAGAAAATAACCAATTTAAATATACCAAAATATGATTGTAACAAAGTCGCGAATATTGAAATCCTAAAAAGACATGATTAGGCCTTCAATCTAGCTCCTAACAATAATTTAGTTACACATAATAAAAATAAGGAAAAGAAAGAATTGAAAACGACTCTTGGAAGTAGCTTCCAAATTCTCCTCTCTAAAATTGTATATTTTTCTAAGAGGCCTAGAGGTCTATTTATAAGCTTAGAAGAACCCTAGAAACCCTAGATAACCTAATAAAGCCGTAGGTCTTTCTCCTAGTTAAAATTGGAGACTGAAAACATAATCTGATATGGAAAGGGAGTCTGGCCGCAACTGGGCGCTTGAGTGCGTTCGATCACATGGGGTAAGCTCGATCGTTGCCTTGTGGTCGATCCTATGTTGTATGTGCTCGAGCACAGATGCGCTCGAGCCTAATTCTGGTGCGATTGATCCCATGCTCTAGATTTTCCCAAATTTGATCTTTTATGCTTGAACTTTCTAGAAATGCTTTCTTTTCTTCAAAAACCTATAAAACCATAGAAAAGACAAAAATGAAGTAAAACAACACATAATAGCAAGATTAAGAAATTAACAAATGTAAATTAAGAGGCTAAAATATGTATATTTTAGCACTTATCAGGGACTGGTGTAACGCCCCGGCTTTTCCAGGCAAGCTGTAAGTGGAATTATCTAAATTCTCACGTGACATTACTACTTTCTCCTTACTAAATAACACAGCGAAAAATCTGTAGTAAATTTTCTTTTCTTTATATAATCAACACTCGTTAATAAATACATACCAGAGCTTCTATTATACATCATTATGACATCATAAAGTTTATCCTTAATACAATGAGTCACAGGCATCTTAAATATAAATAAACTAACCATACTAACTTATGAAAAGATAGCTCTTCAAAAGTAAAAGCTTCCTACAAACCTAGAAGGTAGGAATCTAATCAGGCATACGGTTCCTCAACGACAGTCTTTGTAGTGACATCTGTAAAATCATTATGGTTTCACAGGTAAAAGTGTGAGTCTACGGCTCAGTAAGTTCAAGCAAACTGACCATTTATAATGTGAGCCCATCTTTATTTGAAAGTCAATCTTATCACCAATGTTTATTAAAGAGTCATGTATGCAGGGTTTTCACAAATAAGTTTTAATAAACATATGGCTAAATGGTAAACTAGACGACAGATAATTTGATACATAGTAATAAATCGTAATAATATTTATTACTACATAATTAACTTCACATTTGATAATATGAAGCAGTAAAACAATTCATAACATAATGAGTAAAACGTCAGTTAAAAGTCATCATAATTTATGTACATATCTTTGCATAACATATCATATCATAACATAATATTTCACAACATGCATATCATAACATACATAACATCATAAGTGAATTTATACTCCCACTTATTCCTTGGAGTTTGCTAAGTGTTACCCCACTTGCTAATAATTTATCCCTCTCATACCTTTGAGGTGTTGAGCGTGTAACCCCACTCAACCACTAGGTTGTTAGGCAACTTTGTTTCCCCCTTCCTAACATCGAGGTGTCAGGCGCATAATCCCCCCCTGTCCGTTGGGCTTTACATGCATTAATACATAACATCATATTTTTTTATATAATTATTTTTTTCGCAAATCTCGTTTTCCTACCAAAACTCAACTTCATTTCATAAATCATTTCTTTTGGAAACACATTTTCATGTAAAACATTTCAAAATATATCCATACGTGTAATTAGAATAGCTGGGCTCAACAAAATATACTTAACATGCTTTTATAAAATAATGCAAGGTCAGTAAGTTTGAACTTACCTTTTGAGCTTAAAGTTCCTTATACATACTCTCCTTTGTACACCTTCTTCATTAATATTGTATTTTTCACATTAGCATGTATTTATCTTATTTTATTCTTAAGCCTCATTTTAAATCCTAGAATCCTTAAAATACCTCGAGAAACATTATTTTCATGCTTTACCCTTATTCTAAAAATTTGGACAGCATAACGACATGTTTACAATATCTTGGTATCAATTGGGCATCATAATGACACATATAAATATCGTAATACTATTTGGGCTGGGCATCATAACGACTATATAGCATTTTTTTTTTCTTCATATTTTCATACAGGCATTACTATGGCATTTGTGTAATATTTAATAAAAACTCTAGCATTACTTGGGCATTACAACGGCGCTATTATAAAATACCTAATAAAATTTAGGCAGTACAACAACGCATTTGTAACATCTAAAATGATGATTTAATAAAATATCATTCCCTGAGATATTCAATCGCACTTTTCCCGAACAATTTAGACATCATAACGATATAATTTAAATTCTAATAATTAGAATTGACATAAACTAAGAATAAAAGATGTATACCTAGCACTCCCACTTGAAGTAGCTCCAAAGCTTTAGGATTTAAAGCCTATATATTTTTCTACTTATTTCTCACTTTCTTTCTTTCTCTTTTTTTTTTCTCTCCTTTTTTCTTTTTTTTCTTCACTGTGCGAGAGGGAGAGAGTTATTATTATTTTTCTGAAGAAATCGTGCCGTGGGCTATTTATAGGCAGAATTTTTGGGACAATATCGGCATTTATGAAAGAAGGGTAAAGATAAACAGCATGCAGCGTGCGTGGCACGCCCGTGCTGTTTATCTTATAAAAAAAAAAAAAAAAAAAAAAAAATTTGCTGAATCAGTTCTCATGAAAGAAAAGCGGTGGAAAGTTTCAATAAACTGCTGCGTGTAATAAAAAGAATATAATACTTTTAAAAATATCATTATTTTACTTTATTTGCTGAAGTAGGCGTGCAACCAAGTTACCAGAGGATTTTATAAAATCCTTACTACCAAATGTTCAAGCCGTAAAACAAGCTCTAGGATACGCTTGAACAAGCTACTGTTCACAAGAGGTAAGGGTGAGGTGTACTTTTCTAGAATTTTAAGAATAAGCTATGGTGCACCTACATAAACGTGCAACTATGCTTCAATTTATTTTTTAAACAAAATTCTATAAAAACTTATAAAGTTCCATACTTTTATTTAAAATGTGACAATTTAAATTAAATTAGAACTTGATTGGAACCAAATTAGAATTATCAAATTCTTCTAAGTTTAGACTGTGAACATTAAATTAGACATCTAATATCTTTTTGAATATATTTGTTTTAACTTAAACCCAATATTTATGCCAAAGTATTCTTAGTTATCTTAATAAATTTTTTGGGTCTTACAACTCGGGTGTTACAAATTCCACTTTTTAAAGTTCTGAAGTCCTCGTCAGGACCACGTCATGTAATGCTCGAGTACCACATGGCCTAGCGTTACTAGGTGAAACTAGGCTTTATAATGAATTCTATGGAAACTTCAAATTGACTAGTCCTTTTGAGGTGATATACAAATGTGGCTAGCACTTTTTTCTAGGTTTGTTACAAATGGTATCATAACTGAAGCCCAACTTGAGATGAGGGAAACATGCACAAGCCTATAAGGGTCATCGACGAGGATTCTAGGTCCCAAGATGGGGTGATTATGGCGTCCAACATTTCTTGGGTGTCAGAAGAGGGATATGTTTATATAGAACATGCTTTATGTAAATGGTATTAGGGGTAAACCAAGAATAATAAAACCGAGGCCCTAAGCGGACAATTATATATCATTTAGGGGTAAACCAAATAATAAAACCGAGGCCCTAAGCGAACAATATTATATCATTTAGGGTAAGGTGTTACATATTGCATAAGCACACTTATATGTATACTTGCACCATTCTTGGCAATAACATGTTTTAAAGTCGTAATAGTCATGAACCTATTAAAACTCTGTAGTTAAACGTGTTTATGCGAGAACAATAGTAGGATGGATGACCTCATAAGAAGTCTTGTTCGAGAGAGCTAAAAGCGGACAATATTGTGTCATTGGGGTGGGAGCATTACAAATGGTATCAAAGCCACCTAGTAACACTAGGCCATGTGGTACTGGAGCATTGCATGACATGGCCCTGACGAGGACGTCAGGAATTTAAAATGAGGAGTTTGTAACACTACGTTCCCATATTGGAAAGATTAAAAGTAGGTCACATAGAATGAGTAGTTTATCAAGATAGTTATGAGTGTTAAGTCCCACATTGCCTAGTTATTAGGTAAAACTCGCCGTTATAATGAATTCTAAGGAAGTTTCAAATTGACTAGTCTTTTTGAGGTGATAGTGCAAATGTGGGTAGTGTTCTTCCCTGTATCATTACACAATCTCTGATTGTCCTATTAGGATTATAGTACGATATATGCACAGTGGAAATTTTTTTAAAACAATCTCAATTCAAGATCGAACTTTATGAAGAACAATGCTATTTTAAATAACCAAACAAAAAAGATAGACACATACTTAGTATTTTGGTCACTCCTTGCCAATTGGGCAAAATCTTATTGCTCCTCCAATAAAAATCATGTGGAGCCTTAGGTATCTTGAAACATTCGAGTCCTCTTACCAATGACTAAGAATAATTAAGAGTGTGAGTTCTTATCTCTTACAAAATTCTAACTTATTCTTAACAATGCTCAAGAATAAAGTTCTTAAGAGGCTAGTTCATTCTAGCGTAGCCAACCTCAAACATGTTATTATATAAGCCTAAAGAAATACAACAATGACGAAACTACCCTCAAACCCTAATACATTTTTCTAATACTCCCCTTGAAGCTAGAGCATATATATCATATAAACCCGGCTTGGAACAAATAAACTCTAACCAGTTACGACATAAAGATTTGGTAAACATATCAGTTAATTGGTCTCCAGACTTCAAGAATATTGTAGATATATCTCTATCGAATATTTTGTCTCTAACGTAAAACAATCAACCTCAATATGTTTGCTCATTTCATGAAAAACTGGGTTAGATACAATATGTATAGCAGCTTGGCTATCACAAGATAACGAGATTGCGCTCTTCCTTGTGTCGTTACACAATCTCTGACTGTCCTATTGGGATTATAGCATGATATATGCGTAACGAAATTTTTTTAAAATAAATCTCAATTCAAGATCAAACTTTATGAGGAACATGTGAAGAACAATGCTATTTAAAATAAACAAACAAAAAAGATAAACACCTACTTGGTACTTGTTATGACAAATACCCACCTAAATTTATAGGCGAATATTCACTACGTTTTACTCGCAAGTGCGCAAGATCAAAACGATAGTATAGTAGACAAATACGAGATCATTCCCACGAGGATTGGTAAATTATGCTTAGAATGTAATTTCCTATTTAATTAACAGAATTAACTCAATTGTCACATATTGAATTAAAATAAAGAAATAAAATAAAAGATTAACTTAACTAAAAAGGATTAGGGTTTTGAAATCCACTGCTAACCACACTCACATAAGATTAACAATATGCTAATATTCCAATTATATCTAGATATTTAATGTTTGTCAACCTAAGGGCATGGTATCTACTCCTTAAGCTATTGATTTCCCTAAGTAACAAGCTAGGCATGGTATCTATAGTTCTTTTCTTCCCCCAAGGGCTTAGCATGGTATCTACTAAGGAAACATAGATCTATGAAAATCGACAATCACACAAGGCCTAGGGTGGATAAGGATCCCCTCCAATTGAGGGGGAAACTGAGAATCTCATTTTCTCTAATCTCACCTCTTAGGTGAATCTAAGGGTTCAAAATAGTTCAATCTCAAAACCCAAATACAAACACAACCACAATGGATTTTATACCAAATTTAAATTAAAAAATTAATTAATTAATTATTTTGAAAACAAAATAAGAAAACACCTGCAGCGGCTCCGCCTAGAGCTGCCCATCTGGGGTTCGCGCACGACCACCCCTAGGCCATGGGGTGGCCGCGCGCGGCCACCCCCTAGGCCCTAGGGGTGGCCGCGCAGCCAACCCCTAGGGCTAGGGGGTGGCCGTGTGGCCACCCCTATGGCCAACCCCTAGATCTGCTGGGGGTGGTCGTACGACCACCCTATGGGCTTCTGGGGGTGGCGTGAGGCCACCCCTTGGCCATAGGGTGGCTGCACAACCACCCCCATGGCCTAGGGCTAGCCTCGCGCCACCCCCAACCGCCCATGGGATGGGCGGCGGCGGCGATGAGCTGCCTTATGGGGTGGCTTCTCCTCCAATTGTTTTTTTTATTAAATAAATAAAAAAATGTTTTTATTATTTGATATAATCAGGTGTTTTAAGTTTGTTTTTGAGTTTTGTGTTCCTAGATGTTTTTAGACCCTTGGATATTTTACATGGCTAGGATCTCAAAAAATGAGATTCTCCAATTACTCACAATTGGAGGGGATCTTGATCCGCCTAAGGCATGGTATCTACTCTCGATTCCCAATGTTGATTAGCCCAAGAACTTGTGATGGGGTTGTTTTGTCACTTTATTAAGCCAAGGACTCGGTCATCCAAATTGACTTAAATAACATAAATCCAAGCACATGCATATTTTTAAACATGTTAATATAAAGAATTCAAGTAAACAAGAAGTAATCAAATTAAACACCCAAATCATTAGGACTTCAAAGGCGCCAATATTGCAATCCTAAACAAACATGATTAGGATTTCAATCTAACCCTAATTAAAATACTAAACTGCATAACAAAATAAAAGGTGGAAGAGAAGAAAAACCCAAACTCTTCTTGATCTAGGCTTCAGTTCTTCTCCAGAGCTTATGTCTGCTTCTCCACACTTTTTCCTAGAGGTTTAAAGGCCTATTTATAGGCTTAGGAAAACATCGAAGCCCTAGGAAACCTAATAAAATCGGAGGTTTTAATTCCTAGTACAAGTAGGACTTTGAAAACCAAATTTGGGTTGAAAAAGGAGTCTTGGCTGCATCTGATTTTTCTCCAGCATATGAGTGTGCTCGATCCTAGGTGCGGTACGCTCGAGCGCAAGTCTATGCTTGATCCTTGCCTGTGTGCACTCGAGCTTGTTTCTTGTGCGTGCGAGCGTGGCTACTGGGCTCGCTCCTTGTTATCTGGTGCTCGAGCGCTGTTGCACTCAAGCCTAGGCGTATGTGCGCTCAAGCCTAGTCTGCATGTGGTCGATCTCAACCTCGACATTTTCCCAAAAATGCCATTTAAGTTCGAAATTTTTAGAAATGCTTCATTTTCTTCAAAAACCTATAAAAAGACATGAAACACAAAAAGGAAACAAAACATCAAATAATAACAAAACTAAGAGCTTAACATATGTAAATTAAGGGGCTAAAATATGACTATTTTAACACTTATCAGTATTTCGTCGTCCACTCCTTGCCAATTGGGCAAAATCTATTGCTCCTCCAATAAAAATCACGTGGAGCCTCAAGTATCTTGAAACCTTCAAGTCTTCTTACCAATGACTAAGAATACTTAAGAGTGTGAGCAAACATTTATCTTGGTTTAGAAGTTGGAGGCATCTCTCAGAAATTTCCTTCTGGAAAAGATTATTTTATTTCTATTTGATTTTGAAATTATTATTTTTGTGATTAGGATTGAAAGCCAAGTTATATTTCATACGAAATGCTTCCTTTATTTGTAATTTTAAATTATTTGTTCTTAATTAAAGCTTTCAACTGCTTGTCAGGGTCTTTGACCTTGGGCCTTGGCCTGTCTAGTAAGTTTAGGTTATGATCCTATCAAAAAACTGCTTTACAAGTCCTCTACTTTGATACGCTTCTCTGTTTATCTTTGTTACAAAACAATCGAGATTGCGGTTAGCATTTTTTTCTTGTTCTTACAGATAGAGAATGAATATGGATACTAAGAAAGCGCATATAGAGATGTGGGGAAGTGATATGCCATGTAGGTGGCTAGCATGGCTGTTTCTCAGAATATAGGTGTCCCTTGGATTATGTGCCAGCAATTTTAATGCTCCTGATACTGTGGTAAGAATTTATTTTCTAACCTGAAGCATTATTTATCTACATTTAATGAAAATAATGAGTGGAATGCAGATCCTAATATCACTAACTATTTCTAACCTGAACCCCTACCGGACTCATCTTGCCTCTTCTCTTTCTCTTCTCCCCTCTTCTCTCCCCCTCTCCTTTCTATTTCTCCCTAGCTTCTCTCTTTTCTCTCTTTCCTGGCTTCCGCTTCTCTGGGCTTCTTTCTTTCTCTTCCCTCTTTCTCGAGGCATTTTTCTTCTCTCTTCGCCCTAATTTCATAGTGTATTGTTGTGATCAGTGTTTGTCCTGGGGTCCCCATCAACTCTCACTCTAAATACTACAGAATGTCAACAGTTTTGATTTGATGAGTGCCCCCTCTTTTTTCTTCTTTTTCTCATTTACAGAACCAATTCTCTCTCTGTCTCTCTCTCTCTCTCTCTCTCTATCTATCTATTCGTGTACTCAAGATGTTCATTTCCTACATAGATGCATAATATCCTTTAACTTGTTTGCGTCTTCTTGTTGACATTAGTTCATTCTTATATGAGTTGGAAATTGATGTGGTATTTTTGTGACCAAAAATATCAATTATAAAAATAACCACTCGCAATAGGACGAATCTTTGTAGGATACGGCCATAGAATGGGTGTCGAACCTCAAGGACTGCAAGAGTTTAATTATCAAAATTAAAAGATCAAAGTTAACTTAATTAAAAGAGAGTGAATTGTTTGTGTGAATTTAAAGTGCATAAAATAAACGGAAATAAAGGAAGTAAATATTTGAGAGAGAGAGTAGGGTATTGATTTTACCACTATCCGCACATCAATGGTTAACCATATTTAATTCTAGCAATTCTTTCTATGCACGTTATAATTTAAACAAGAAAACATATAAAAATAAATTCATGCAATCAACGGAATAGCATAACCCATCTTCGGTTGGCACAGATCGTCTACCTAAATTACACTAAACTAGGGTGTAGTACGATCCGTCTTTCCGAGGTATGGTCTATTTAACCTTATTGATTACATGTCAATTAAGAACCATTGTATAACCATAATTCTTATAATCACAGAAAATAAGAATGATTTGAGTTCGATAATAGTAAAATAATTTCTAAGACAAGATAAGAATTTTACTATTATTGAATTGGAATTAAAAACAATTGCATTTAATATGAAGAACAGAAATCAATTGTAGCAATCCTCAGAGTTATACAATCAACATGCATAAATTGAAAAACTAGAAATTAAATACAATCAAACCATTGTGATTGGAGAGGGTTACATCAATACCCCACAATTGGGTTTAGTTGCTCATGATCTTCTACGCTCCAAAGACAATTTTACTGAATTTTGCTCTAGAAAGCTGTGTCCCTGTTTACAATGTTTAGAGCCCTATTTATAGGGATTTGGAAAACCCTAAAACCCTAGAAATCCTCAGAAAGTCGGAAATCAGTCTCCCAGTCCAATTGGGAGACTGAAAACCAAGTCCATGTTGGAAAAGGACTGCTACCGTGCTGTACACGCCCGATTGCGCTCGATCCGAGGTCTTGTGCGCTCGAGTGCAGTGCGCTCGAGCTTAGCTTTTGTGCGCACGAGCGCAGGCATGCGCTCGATCCCTGGCCGCAGACGCTCGAGTGCAGTGCTCTCGATCCTAGGAGTTCCTGCGATTGATCCTAGATCCAGAATGCTCATTTTGTTGTCTTTTTAAGCCCAATTTCCAATGGTTTGTCAAATGAGACCTAAAATACAAAAACAAAATAAAATCAAACAAATAACAATGCTAAGGAATTAACATATGTAAATTAAGGGGCTTGAATGTGCAACATTCGGCGCTTATCACACCCCCCAACTTACATATTGCTAGTCCCTTAGCAATACAAAACAGAAAATAAACTGAAAACAAAAAGATAAATCCAGCTTTCGTGAGATGTACGGTTGCATTTAGCGTATGCAACAAGCCTTTTAAACTCCTAGGAATTCCCTAGAGGACGAGTGAAGTCTCGTGAGGGTTTTTCAGGAATGGTACCCACAAACATTTTCTACCCATGTAATCCCCAAGAATGCAATATCATGACCATCATGGTTCTCAGTCATTATCAGGCTTAATAAAACAAACACCATCTTCACAATTTCAGGAACCATAAATTATCTCCAATCATGGCAATTATAAAGCATTACATGATTCAACTAGTGTATGTGAACTCAAGACATAGTCAAGGGATTTCAAAACTAATGCATGGATCAATACTCAAAATTCATTGGACTCCCCATTGGATAAAACAACCAAGGCAACAATTTTCCTCTCTTTTTTTTTTTTTTTTTTTAGCTCACTTAGCTCCCTTAAGCTTTTTGATTGACCCATTTATCGAGTGTTAGGCCAATGACTCTCAAACCAGATAGTTTTAGGGCATTAGGTGTAAAGACACCCCTAAGGACTTACTAACTCGGGTCAAAAAGGCTACAAAGCTAAGCTACTCTTTTTTTTTTCTTTTTTCTTTTTTTCAATCAAACCAAACTTCTCACTTTTTGACACGAACACTCACTGCTTAATGAGGCAAGAGGTCCGGTTACTTGGTGAAAAGTTTAAAATGATTTTTCTTTTTTTTTTTCTTTTTTTTTTTGAATTTATGCCAAGGTCATTTTCCTAATAAGTTACCCAATTTATTCCAAATATTGAAACCAGACAGTATTGATTCTAGATTTTATGCCCCACAGACTACATGCTGGTGTGCGTATGAAAATCAAATTGAAACAAGAAATATTTCATGCTGCTAATGACAGTAACACAATTTTAATTCCTTAATTAAGTGATCATGTGTTGGTCATATTAAGCCCATCAATGAATTTCAAATCACAATAGGAAAATCAATTGCATGCTCAGAACTAACATGTATGCCCACACCCCCTAACTTAAAACACACAATGTCCTCAATGTGTGGAAAAACAATAAAGCAACGCAATGGATAAAAGAACCTGACCTGTCACTGTCGCGCAGAAGAAGATGCCCCTGAAGCAGGTGGCAGCCATGCTAAAATAGCGCACAACAGTTCTTGCTGGGCTTCAAACCTTTCATCTGCCCGGCTCCTGTCCTCCGCCCTCTAGGTAGCAAGCTCAGATCAGAGCTCCAGCAGTTCTTTCTAAAGGGACTCATATTGTGACATGGTCAGAGTGACGGTCGCTGCCGCTCCCTCTCTGGCTACCGGCTCAGCTGCAGGTGGCTCATCATGTGTAGGCCCATCAGCTTCCCTAACGACCTCAGCTGCTGCGGGCTCCCGACGTCGTCTCGGCATGTGGGAATAACTCTGGTTCCACTGGATCAGGCCAAACTGGGGGTGTGCAGAGATCGGCCCATCAGCGGGTGTACCCTCAATGCTGCGGGTCTAAAGGATATGGGTGAGGAGAAAAGAGAATGGAAGTCCCCATGAAGACGAGCCCTAAGTGCACCGCACAATCGCCCCGTCCCAAAACTTGTGTATCTAATCCCAAATGAGCTGGGGATTGAAATCCAAAATCCTCTCTAAAAGGCATAGAGGGCCGCGAGGAAGGAGCCGCGCCTCTGAGTCTTATGCCCGAAGGGGCACACATTCTGCTGCAAAATGAAGTCCACAAACCACAGGCGGGAAGGTAGTAGGACCTTGCTTGTACAGTTGCGGAGGTCATCGGTGTAGCGGCCGCGGCAGATGTCGTCCACAATATATTGCAATGTGAGATCGGTCGGTAGGTCGGAGTACCGAGGGGAGCCATCCCGAGCCAAAATGTTAGACGGGCAATCATGTGAACATTGCAAAGCAGCAGCAATGTCGTCGGTGGTCAGCTCAACGTCCATGCCCGCCACTGATGAAGTGAGGATGCCCGGCTGAGTACAGTCAAATGTGAGATGGGCATAAAATTCTCGGACCAGCCCTTCGTAAGCAACGGGGCTGACTGGCTGGAATAGTGCAGTGAGGCCGCGTCGTTGACATTCTTTGACCGCCCACTTTGTTGCTTGGAGGCTTCGGAAGACGGTGTCGACGGCAAATGAGGTTTCCAAGATAAGCTTCTGTTGCTTCCCACGGCGGTGTAGCGGCTAGGATGGGGCCTCAGGGGTGGTGTCCTGAGCAGGGGAAGACCAAGAAGTGGACGTAGGGGCCAGAAGCATGATTGGGCTTCGTTGAGGCTTTTTGTCAAACACTTGAGGGGCACTTCAAAAAGAAAGTGGTAAAGAACCACCCTACTCGGCTGCCCAACCCCCTACAAAAGAAGGAAATACCAACACAGAGCAGTCTGTTTACCCAAGGACTGCTATTTCCACAAAAAAGTGAAAGAAAATGGGGCACGGTGGGGATTTGGGAGAATAGGAAAGGGGGGAGAAAAGAGGTCGGAGAGGGAGAAAGAGAGTGGGGGGAGGATGGTGGCGGCGGCGTGGGGGTGTTCGGTGGCCGTAGGGGGTACGGTGGTGGTGAGGTGGCATGGTGGCGGTGGGTGGTGTGGGGGAGAGGAGGGGAGCTGCGGGGTGTTTGGGTTATAGGGGATGCGGCGCTTGGGGGAAAAATGGGGAAAAAATGGGGTCGTGACCTAAAAAGGTCACGTGAGGCCTCTGAACGAGTGCGCTCGAGCGGCACTAGCGTGCGCTCGATCGCACTTGCGCAGAGGGTAGAGTGCATGGGCAGGAGTACGCTTGAGCGCTCCAGAAGGTACGCTCGATCGTACTCGTGCAAGTGTGTGGCAGTGTGGAGCTGCTGCACTCGATCCCACTCAGGGTGGGCTCGAGCGCAGGCCCGTGGTCTGGGATCAAGCGCACAGTGGGTGTGCTCGAGCCCAGGGTGTCAGTGCCCTAATCAGAAAAATAGACGGGATCCGTCAAATCGACGGATTCCACGTCTGTACCTGGCTCGAAGTTCTGGATGCAGGGCTTTAACCTTTAACCGTTGACCTTGAACAGAGTGCCATCCTTTGGGTCCCGCAATTCGACAGTGCCATGGGGCAACACCGAGGTAACTATGAAAGGGCCGTCCCATCTGGAGCGGAGCTTTCCAGGGAAAAGCCGGAGTTTGGAATTGAAGAGACATACTTTCTGGTCCGGTACAAACGTCTTGGGCAAGATATGTTTGTCATGAAAAGCCTTAGTCCGCTCCTTATAAAAGCGAGCACTATCATAGGCATCTTGCCGCAGCTTCTCCAACTCTGTCAACTGAAGTTTCCGGTGGGAACCGGCTGCTTGCATGTCGAAATTGAACTGCTTGATTGCCCACAAAGCCTTGTGTTCTAATTCCACAGGGAGGTGGCACGCCTTGCCATATACCAGCCTATAGGGAGACATTCCAATGGGGGTTTTGTAAGCTGTGTGGTAGGCCCATAATGCATCATTGAGGCGCAAGGACCAATCCTTTTGGTATGGCTTAACCATCTTCTCCAGAATATGCTTAATTTCCTGGTTAGAAACTTCCACTTGGCCACTTGTTTGAGGATGGTACGGAGTGGCTACCTTATGTGTGACGGAGTACTTGAGAAGCAAGGCTTTGAAAAACCAGTTGCAAAAGTGTCTACTTCCATCACTGATGATTGCCCGAGGAGTACCAAATCTGCTGAAGATGTTGGCTTGGAGGAATTTCACCACAACCTTGTGATCATTGGCCTTTGTGGCAATGGCTTCTACCCACTTAGAGACATAATCCACTCCTACCAAAATGTACTCATATCCACAAGATGGTGGGAAGGGGCCCATGAAGTTGATACCCCAGACATCAAAAATCTCGACAATAAGGATGGGGTTCAATGGCTTCATGTCCCTCCGAGACATAGCTCCTAGGTGTTGACATCTCTCACAAGTTTGGCAGAATTCATGGGCATCTTTGAACAAGGTGGGCCATGTGAATCCACATTGTAGAACCTTGGCTGCTGTCTTATTGGCACTGAAATGACCTCCACATGCTAGAGAGTGACAAACTGTGAGAATACTGGAAAATTCACTCTCAAGAACACAGCGTCGGATGATTTGTTCAGCACAATACTTGAACAACTCCGGATCTTCCCAAAAATAGAATCGAACTTGCTTGAAGAAGCGGTCCTTATCTTGCTTAGACCAATGAGAAGGAATCCGTCCTGTTGCGTAGACCAATATCGGCATACCATGGCGGATTTCGCGGAGTGATTTCAAATAATTGCTCATCTGGGAAAGAGTCATGAACAGGAATCGGCTGTGGTGTCTCGAATAAAATTCGTGACAGATGGTCGGCAACAACATTCTCAATACCCTTCTTGTCCCGAATCTCAATATCAAATTATTGCAGAAGTAATATCCAGCGGATCAATCGGGGCTTTGTTTCCTTCTTGGCCAACAAATGTCGTAAAGCAGCATGATCCAAAAAAATGATAACCTTTGATCCTAAAAGATATGAATGGAATTTATCCAGAGCAAAGACCATATCTAGCAATTCTTTCTCGGTGGTGGTGTAGTTGACTTGAGCATCCATTAAAGTCTTGCTAGCATAATAAATGACATGAGGGAGCTTGCCTACTCGTTGTCCCAAAACTACTCCCACAGCATAGTTAGACGCATCACACATGATTTCAAAGGACAAAGACCAGTCAGGAGGCTACAAGATGAGAGCAGAAGATAACAGAGACCAGAGCTTCTGGAATGCCTCGTGACATGCTTCATCAAAGTGAAAAGGGGCGTCCTTAGCAAGCAAGTTACATCAGGGCCTTGAAATTTTACTGAAGCCTTAATAAAGTGGAGGTAGAAGCCGGCTTACCCTAGGAAGGAACAGATTTGCTTCATTGAAGTAGGCGGCGGTAGATTTTCAATTAGCACAACCTTAGCCCGGTCCACCTCAATACCTCTTTTGGACACTATATGGCCCAAAACAATACCTTCCTGCACCATGAAGTGGCTCTTCTCCCAACTTAAAATCAGATTAGTTTGTTTGCAACATTGAAGCACAAGTGAAAGATTATGGAGACATTTATCAAAAGAAGATCCAAAAACAGAAAAATCATCCATAAATACCTCCAAAAATTTCTCCACCATGTCGGAGAAGATAGACATCATACATCTCTGAAATGTGGCAGGTGCATTGCATAAGCCGAAGGGCATGCGTCGGTAAGCAAAGGTGCCGAATGGACATGTGAATGTCGTCTTCTCTTGGTCTTGGAGATCAACTGCAACCTGATTATACCCGGAATAGCCATCTAAGAAGCAATAGTAGCTTTGGCCAGCAAGACGCTCCAAAATTTGATCAATGAATGGGAGTGGGAAGTGATCCTTCCGGGTATGGGAATTGAGCATCCGGTAGTCGATGCAGACGCGCCATCCCGTGGTTGTGCTCTATGGAACCAACTCTCCACGACAATGATGCCAGATTTCTTTAGTACTACTTGAGTGGGGCTTACCCATTTGCTATCTGAGATAGGGTAGATGATGCCTGCATCAAGTAACTTGACTACCTCTTTCATCACTACCTCCTTCATGTTGGGATTCAACCGGCGCTGTGCCTCACAGGAGGGTCAAGCATCTTCTTCCAAATGGATCCGGTGCATACAGATAGAAGGGTCGATACCTTTCAAATCTACCATGGTCCACCCAATGGCCTCCTTGTACTGCTTTAATTCTTCGAGCAGACTGTCTTGGTCTTTTTGTAGGTCGGAAGCAATGATAACCGGCAGAGTGTTGTTAGACCCCAGAAATGCATACTTGAGCTTTGCTGGCAGGGGCTTCAACTCAAGCTTCGGTGGAGACAGTAGAGGTGGAACAGGAGGAGTGCTCGATGTCACAGGTAGGGGCTCCTTTACTACTCTCCATGGGTGGAAATCTGCACTAGCGGCTGTTTCGAGCAAATCATGAACCGCTTGAATGTATTGGTCAGTGTTGAATTCTTCAAAGTCGAAGTAATTCAGGTAGGCTTCCACTGGATCCTTAGTCAGGAGACTGGGTAGTGAGTCTTCTATATATTCTTCAATGCTGTCTAAAAAGAAACACTCATTCTGATCAGGAGCATGCTGAAATGCAGTAAAGATATTCAACCGAACCTTCATATTGCCAAATGAGATCTCCATGACTCCAGTTCGACAGTTGATACAGGCATTCACTGTGGCTAAGAAAGGACGCCCAAGAATGACAGGAACCAGCTTCTCCGGATTGGGCACAGGCTCGGTATCCAGCACTATAAAGTCAACTAGGAAGAAAAATTTATCCACCTGGATGATCACATCGTCTACAATCCCTCCAGGCTTCTTAATTGACCGATCAGCTAGTTGCAGAATTACTGTGGTGGGCTTCAGCTCCCCTAGGCCGAGCTGCTGATACACTGAATATGGAAGTAAATTCACACCAGCTCGCAGATCTAAAAGTGCCTTATCAATCTCTCTTTTTCTGATAATGCATGAAATTGTAGGAGCCCCGAGATCTTTGAACTTCGGAGGAGTGTTGTGCTTAATCAGGGAACTCATCTGCTCAGTCAGAAGGACTTTCTTGGGGATGTTATTCCTGGTCTTCTGCTTTTGAGTACACAAGTCTTTAAGGAACTTGGCATAGGCAGGCACTTGTCTGATGGCATCAAGAAGAGGGAGATTGATTTTCACCTGTTTGAACATTTCCATCATTCCTTGTATTTTCTCTCCTTGTTTCCCAAAGTGGGATGGTGCCTTGAGACGTTCTGGGAAGGGGGCCCATGTCTCATATGAAATCTCTGGAGTGGGCGATACTGATGACGACGCCTCCTTGCTTACTTGCTTTCATTTATCATTTTGCAGATTCTGTGCAACCTCCGTGTGCTCATCCTTCTTCTCCTCCACATGATTGTCAACTATTCTTCCACTTCTCAAGGTGGTGATGGCTTGAACTTGCTGATGGTATGACGTGCCCTCATCTACCATGTAGTGCCCCATAGGATTTACCACCGGCTGACTTGGAAGCTTTCCTTGTCTCTTCTATTGAGGGTGTTGGCAAGTTGTCCGACTTGAACTTCTAGCTTGGCAATGGATTGGGAGTGAGAGTTTACTATCTCCTCTTGAGCTTTGACCGTCTGCTTTATCTTGCCCGCCAGCTCACTCATTATTTTGAGCACCCGATCCTCAAGATTAGTCTTTGGGGCCTGGTATTGCTACTGTGGAGGCCGGTAAGTGGACTGAGGTTGATAGGGTTGCCTGTTGGATTGAGCTTGATTGTGTGGCCCTGGGGCTGAGTTACCTGAATGTGTATTCTTCCATGAGAAATTTGGATGATTTCTGTGAATGTTGTGATTCCAATCTTGTTCCGATATGTTGATTGGGTAACTGTATTTTTTTTTTTTTTTTGTCATCTAGATGGAAATGAAGTTGTCTGTGATTTAGAGTTGGTAGACAAGGATGACAATGATGTGCAATGCAATAAGAAAGAAGCAAAACCGGAGGTAGGAATGAAGTTTAGTCCTGAAAAAGATCTAAAACTATATTATAGGCAGTATGCTCAGCAATCGGGGTTTGGGTGACATCTAAAGGAGGTAAAAATAATCTAGACAGGAGTCATAAGTGTGTCACCCTTACATGTGCTCGTTATGGCAAGAAGCAAACTGATGCAATTAATATTGACAAGCCAAATCCGACAACAAAAACTGGGTGTAAGGCCAAGATCATTGCATTGTTCAAGGATGAAGCATGGTGTTTGACTACTGTTAATGTGAACCATAATCATGCTTTAAGCCCTAGTAAAACAAGATTTTTTCGATGCTATAGGAGGATAGATGATAATGTGAAAAGAAGGGTCGAATTAAACGATATAGCTAGGTTAGGTGTGAGTAAGAACTTTAACTCTCTCATTGTTGAAGGTGGAGGGTATGAGAATCTGTCATTCATAGAGAGAGATTGTCGGAATTTTATTAACAAGGCAAGACATCTTCAGCTTGGCAAAGGAGGTGCTGGAGTACTTTATGACTACTTTACTAGAATGCGAGAAATGAATGATGGCTTCTACGCTGTGATGGATTTGGATGACAACTTTAGGCTAAGGAATGTGTTATGGGCTGATGCATGAAGCAAGGCTGCATATGAGTATTTTGGGGATGTGGTTACATTTAACATGACGTATTTGACCAATATATACAAAATGCCATTTGCTCCTTTCGTGGGAGTGAATCATCATGGTCAATCAATATTTTTGGGGGCGGGATTACTATCAGGTGAGGATACAGCCACATTTGTATGGTTGTTTGAAACATGGTTGAAATGCATGAACTGCCAAGCTCCACTTGCAATAATAATAGATCAAGATAAGGCTATGAAAAGTGCAATTGCAGAAGTTTTTCCTAGAACCCGACATAGATTTTGTTTATGGCACATCATGAAAAAATTTCCAAAGAAGCTAGGATCACATGCTCAATACAAGTGTGGCTTGAAGAGTGCCATACGAACGACTCTCAAACTTGTGTTGAATTTGATAACAGTTGGCAAGATGTACTTGAAAGGTATAATCTTCAGGATAATGCATGGTTGTGTTGGTTATATAGTGAGCGGGCTCATTGGGTACCAGCATATTTAAAAGATACATTTTGGGTCAGAATGCAAACTACACAACGAAGTGAAAGTATGAATGCTTTTTTTGATAATTATGTGCACTCCAGAAGCATGCTGAAGGAATTTGTTGACCAATTTAACAATGCTTTGAGGAGAAAGGCTGAGAATGAGAAAGTAGCTGATTTCAATTCTTTTAATGCCATCATTCCCTGTATATCTCATTTTTCTATTAAGAAGAAATTTCAAGAACTTTTCACCAATGCAAAGTTCAAAGAAGTTCGTAAGGAGTTTACTTGCTTAATGTATTGCAATTGCTTTCTTATTAAAAGTGAAGGTGCAATTTCTACCTATGAAGTATCTGATGAGGTAACAATTGATGATTACACAAAAGAACGAAATTTTTGTAGTTACTTCAATGGAGATGGAGGTGAAGTTAAATGCACTTGTGGCTTGTTTGAATGTAGAGGAATCTTATGTAGGCATGCCTTTGTTGTACTGACATTAAAGAAAGTTAAATCTTTGCCCACAAAATATTTTCTTAACCGATGGAGGAAGGATTTGAAGCGCACATATACTCTTGTTGAGAGTAGTTATAATGTCTTCAGTTACAACCCTAACGCCCAAAGATATGATTGCTTGTTGAAAAAATGTAGTGAATTAGCGACGCTTACATCAACCAGTGAGGACCATTACATGGATGTCATGCGTTGTGTAGGCATGTTGCTAACGAAATACAAGTGCTCAAGGTATGAACCCAATCCACCCTCCCATGATATTCTACGCGCATCTTCCAAAAGTAATGAAGCCATTGATGGTGTAGTAATGAAAAGTACTAAGGTTCTTATAAAGGCAAGGCACCATTCAAAAGAATGGTATCTACGATTGAAAAAGTCATGACACAAGCAAAAAAGAAACATCAGAGTCACAACAATGCCAACCAGAAGGGGAGAAAAAATCAGGTTGCTTATTTTTCTTCCTTTTTATGATTGTTTCACTTATTCTTACTAAACACGTGATCACATACAAACATTTCAAGCATATTGTAACACATTTGGTATCTTTTTAAATTGAAGGCCTGCCAAGGAATCCAAGAAAGGGAATTGAACACAAATGAAGCTCCATTGGCTTCAATAACTGATATTCAATATGATCACATAATTGGAACGCAGGAAACTGCTTTTAGTAAGGTAAACACACTTGAAGCTACATGCTATTGTCAAATTACATTGTTATGTCATTGTCATTCTCCTTTTTCCTTTTTCTTTTCTATTTTTATTTTATTCTTTAATAACTTATAACGGTTTTTTTGTTTTGCTAACTTACTAATTTGATTTGTTGCATGATATGGTTTCAACCTATTTGAATAGGCGATTGAGCATGTTGTTTTGTTTTTTTGAAAGCATTGATCTTTTTTGTTTAGCTAGTGCTTTTAGTACATGTTACAAGAATTTTTTGGAAGCATTGCTCTTTTTTGGCTGATGGTGGGGTATAGTTTTTGCAAGTGTGAAATAGTTGGAATGGTGCATGGTTTTTGTAAGTGCTAAACATGTGGAATGGTGTACAATTTTTGTAAGCGTTAAATAGATGCAAGCTACTTCTGGCTACAATAGCTACCTATCTATTTGCTGTATCCACCAGGTATTTCCAAATCAATTGTCGATCAACATTGAAAGAATTATTACACTAACTTTTGAATTGGATAGCACATTGATAGAATTTAATTTTCTATTTTATTTTACATAGATGAGTATATGATACATCCGTTTATTCAACTAAAGAGCTGAAGAGCTTCATTGTGATCTAACTCATTAACTAGGTATGACCTAGTTTTTGAATTTGTGGAGGGCTATAGAATGTCAATTGGTTGCAACATGCATTCAGAAACTGAAAGGGGAAATTCATTTGTGGTGGCATAAAGTGTTTTTATTATGGAGATTCATTAGAATATCTACACTGAAAAATATACAAAAGTTATTGCATGCAGAAAATGGAAGGAAATCACATGTGGCATTAATTATTTGCACATTGTTTGATGTTTAACAGCTTAGGTGCATTTTCTTGTGTGTGTTGACTTTTGACGTTGTTGAAAAGTCTTGGCATCATCAACATGCAGCTTAATCTATGCCGTCAGGAAGTTTCAATATGTATGTAATTGTACAAGTCGATCAAAACCCACTTAGAATATTGATTTTGTTTTTTGTTTATTGGTACTTAGTAGTGCTGCAATTGTCATAAAAAATGCACTATTTCTCCATGTATCTTTCACCTTTCTTGCAAGTTGATGTAGAGATTTCATTCAGAATAATTAAGTTGTAGAAAGCATAAAATCTAGACCAATCCACAAGCAGGTCCTATACAATCTTCTTTGCCCATCTCATTTCTTTACCAAAAATTGACAGCCACTCTTTTATTTATTTATTATTAATTTTTTTTGCCTGGCAGATTTTTATTTATTGATTATTATTAATTTTATCTGGCTGGCTAATCACTATATTTACATTTTGTTCTTCTTGGGATCTTCAACATGCAACTTCCAATTACAGTGGGTTTTCTCTTTGGCATTGTTCAGATGCTGCTCTATATAATTTACAAGAAGGTCAATTCGGTTCTGGTCTTGGAAGAGCCTAAGCTGCATGTACCTGAGTACATCATTGTACATATGCTCATTACCACACTTGTGTGGTGGTTTTTAAGTTTATTAACATGCGTCCAATAAGAATATTTATTAAGTTTCAATATGTATGGCTGACTAGTACTACTTCACCAAAGCTTAATTAACCATTCAAGATCATGTTGTGGTTTTTAATTTGTGTGTTTATGTGAATTTGAATGATGCTTAATTGAATATTGAGTTCACATAAAATTTCTATGATTGCTCTTATCAAGAGAACATGAGAAATGCAACCTGATCGGGAATCAAATGCATCGATAGATGAGGAATAGTACATACATAAATTGTGATACTAAGATCAAAGCTATTATGTCTTTGTTATGTAACAGGATACTTTTTGCCTACAAGGTTGTCAAATTAGTTACCAGTTTCTTTACTTCTTTCTTGAGAAAAAGTGAACAACCAAGGCTAGTAATTTAGAGAAGTAGATTTTATTAATATAATTCTATAAGGGGACGACATTTATTAACTTGATTAAAGAAGATAATTCAAGCAATTTCCTCCTCCCATTTCCCTTGCAAATGGTTAATTTGTTGATGATCTCTTGCTCATTCACGGACTCACGTAAAATAAAAAATGAAGCTTACCATTCTACATGAATGGTCATCCTTATAAGCTACAAGTCACAGCTAGTAGAAGGTTTGATTAAGCCACTCTCAACCTCAGTGTTCTAGCACAATCTCTTTCTTTTTGGATAACTCAAAGATGGAGAGAAAAAAGTGGGTTTTTGTCTTGTTCTACTTTCTTTATTTCTTAATCTTTTTTTTTTCCTTGTATACTAAATTGTTTTCACATTTACAATTGTTTAATTTTATGGTTAAGATCTTACAATCAGAAAGACACCAACCAAAAAATGAACACAAAGATGAGTACTTTTAAACATACAGTGTCATGTCCATTTTGAAAATACTAAAAAAGTGAGAAGTTTCACAAACCTTGAAAGTCAATCTTAACATAATAAACTCTTAAAACAATACATATTAGAAACTAACAGCATCGACAACCAAAATCAACAACACTGCCCCCAAAGCTCCAAGACCTTCCCACATGTTCCATCATTCATGAGATCCCTACAAGAATTTAAAACACTTAACCATTAACAATATAAAAATGAAAAAGAACAAACCATACTAAATAACTGCAATAAGAATAAACCGATAGCAAGCTAACATTTACGGAGATGGTAAGAATGAACTCACCACGTTTAAGTCATATGATATAGTCAAAATGTATTAGAGGCAGTCAAAAGTTCCACTTACTGAAAGAAAGAGGACAATGACAAATTATTTCCAAAATTTGTTTAAAAAATCAAACTTAGTTATAACATTGAGGAACACAAAAATTTTAAATGGATGAAAGATTACAATGACAAAACATGCTTGTAAGAGGCTTTATAAAAGTACAAGCGAATGGAATTGGAAACGTAAGTGAAAAAGAGGCATGCAGTTCATCCCATCATGTAGATCTGTCACAATTGACTAGTTTGCATAAATCTATTATTCCTTCTAAATAAAAAAAATTTAAAAAACAAATCCAAACATAGAAGAAGTCCAATACACACACTCTCTGTGGCGGTGACATACGTGGTCCTTTATTTATATATTCTAAGTACAAAATTAGAGCATTAGTAACTTCATTGACGGTTTAAAATGTAAAAACAAAATGCAATCCAATAAGCAAATAATTCATTAAATACTTCCGTAATATAACAAATCAACATGATAGTTTTCCTAGGGCTGGAAGTCGGATAACTCGGTTACAAAAATGGCATTTTCGCATTTCGCACTGCCATGGTCAATAAAGTCAGAATTTTCACCGACTTCTTCCGCTAACCTTCTTTTCCATTCCTGACGTGATTATGGTGACAATCCGTAATGTCGGTTGGTAATTTAGTAATCTTCGCTAACCTTTCATATGACTATATGTTTAAGCAAAGAAATGGAAAAAGACGGTAAAGTCGGTCGGTTAGAAATGTTATTCGGCCTACTGAACCGAGTTTGTTGAAAATAGAAAACGTTTACCACGTACCGGCCGTCAGTTAAGTGATGACAGTCAATGTCGGTCAGTTCTTGGCCGGCCAGCCAGCGGTATGCAGTTATTTTGCACAACCCTAGTTTTACCTATTCTTGAATAAATGGACAAAATTTTTCAAGCCAATATAGGAATAGCAGTAAAACCTAACAAGTCAAGAGATGAGAAGTTTCGGCTTACCTATTGGTAAATGAATAGGATCACAATGAAGCTCTCCAGCTATTTAATTGAATAAATAGATTGATCACATGTTTACCTATTTAAAATGAAACAAAACAAAAAGGTTCTATCATTGTTCTATACAAATCAACTCTCATACCTTTGAATTAATGTCATTGAATACAGTAAAGCAAAATAATTGATTTGAAAATACATGATAGGAACAGTAAATAGATAGGTACCTCTTGTAGTCAAAAGTGGGGTCCATCTATTCAACGCTTAATAAAACCATACAAAAATCATTCAACAAGTTCAGTACTTACAAAAACCATACACCATTCCAACTATTCCATACTTACAAAAACTATACACCATTCCAACTAATTGATACTACAAAAACAATACACTACCATTACACAATTACATACTCAAAGGTAGTATCATCTGCTAAAAGCACTAGTTGAACAAAAAAGAGTAATGCTTTCAAAAAGAAACAAAACAACATGTTCAATCGCCTAGTCGAAGAGCTTGAAACATGTATCTTGCAGCAAAACAAATTTATAAGTTAGCAAATTCAACAAACTTGCACAAATTCTAAAAAGCTTTAAAAAAAATGAAAGATAAGGGAGACAAGCAAGTACATAATTTCTTTTGACAATAGAAAAAAAAAATTAAGACCGGGAGAGAGGAACAAAAAAAATTTAGGTTCTTATAAGCAAAACATTACACAATCAAAAGTGCCACCACCAACAGGTGCTAATGCCAACTTCTCCGTCCCAGCTGCAATAAACTTTGTGATTTCTTATGAACCCTACAAGTATTTAATAGTTTTGACACTTACAAATATATAAATCAAAGGTAATGGAGCTTCTACAATTTAATGTATACCTGAGTCATTACACTATCTTCAGTTCCAATTACACGACCGTGATGAATACAAGTTGTTGAATTCAATGGAACTTAACTTGTGTTCATTTCTTCTTCTTGTATTGATTCATAGGTCTTCAATTAAATAAAGTACCAAGTGTTTTCCAATATACATGAAATTTTTTTTGGATGCAGAACCAATTTTAGTAAGCATAATTAAGCACACGTAAAGAAAGAAAAATAATGAGAAACTTGATTTTTTCTTCTCTTCTGTTTGGCAAGGAATTTATTCAGTTTTTTTTTTTTTTTTTTTTTCCTGCTTGTTCCACAATCCTTTTAACTATAAGCACCTTCCTTTTTGATAGTCGCACCTTCCTTTGAGTTGCCACACTACCTTCATTACTTGTAGAGAATGCACATTTGCAGTGATGGGAAGGTTGATCAGATTCAAACCTTGAGCCACTGTACTTCAACATTAGCATGTGTATAGCACGCATGACATCCATGTAATGCTCATCGCTTAATGCTGTAACCACTACTATTTGAAGAAACTTTTGCAACAAGCTGTGATATCTTTCTTCGTAACGGTTGCCCATTGTCTCTGAAGGATAACCATCATGTTGACATTATTAAGAATCTAGAATAGAAAAATTCAAATCTTACTATCCCAAAGAAATATTATTACTATCAAACACATGTTATCCCGAAAGTAATGAATAAAACAAATATATGGAAACTCCACTTTCTTTCTCTCTAGAAACATAGAGTAAGGCCCTATTATTATAAGTTCATAAACAACCCCCACCTTCTGGCTCTCACTATATAAACATTGACAATAATGGAAGTGAATAATGGAAGTGTTACATGTGTCATTTTATGTTTAAGATTGGACCCCACCACACACACACTTCTCACTGGGGAAACTCCCCCAACATCACTACTATCATCACCACCACTCTCCAATATCATTCATCATTGACCACATCCCTCATTTTATAATATTTAATTAGAAATAAATAAATAAATAAAAGAAACCCCAAACTCAAGAAAAAGAAAGGTTGCACATCTATCATATTGTAATTGTTTGCATTTATAGCGATGCAAGTTCAATATATGTATATATTTATATATCATTTATCAACAAGATAACAAAAGCAAACACATGGGTGTGAAACAATTACCAATTTCCTCCATTTATGAATGGTTTGTGGGTGACTATAGGTATTCAGGGTTTACTTTATAGAAGTAGATCCAAAGGGCACTGCTTTAGAGAGATTCCATGTTTTTCCTTCATTGATATGGCAGCTATTTGTTGATTTGTCAAGATTATCCTTCCCCATTTAAAATCCAAGAACTTCCTAAGTATTACTTTTGCCGGAAGAGTTTAATCTACATCTAATTTTTCTGTTTATTTAGAAGTTAACATAAGGAACCTTTTTTAGACATTTCCCAGGCTCCACCACTCGGTAATTAATGAGATGAGTGGAGTTCAATCATGTTTTTCTCTTTACAAGCAAGTTTTTATACATGGGAGTACATCCAATAGGAATAGGAAGCTTACACATGGACAACTTTCAGCTACACAACTCAATACAACATTACAAAGTTAACTAACAACATATTAAGTTAACAAATGACATAAAACTTAATTAAACATTGTTAGACAAATATCCAATTCAATCTCTCATAAGAGTGATAAGGATAAAGATAAAGATCAAACTATAGACATCCTCGACTCAAGCTCTTATCAGAATGATAAAGATGAAGATCACAACAATTCAAGCATTAGATAATTCTTACAATCACTTATTATCGTGTACAACACTTATCTTATCTAGCTCATAGAGTTTTACTTGTTTACAATTTGAAATTGCTATGTACTTATCTTATCTAACTCATAGAGTTTTACTTGTTTACAATTTGTAATTGCTTCTATTTTCTTGTAACGAACACTATTATAAATATCGAGACTTAGCCTATGGTAAGGCAACAACAAATTTTATTTTCAGAATTCTATAAACATAAAATGCGCAAGGCTATGAACAATAAATTCTGCATTACCAGTACATTAACCTCAACACACCCATTACAATTACAATTTATGAGGATTAGTGTTCAAAGTGAAAAATTTTGCAGAGTGTGAGCTTACCACAATTTGGGGCAGCAACTGATGGAGGAGTGACCCAAGGGGATTAGCCATGACTGGGGGTAGCAGTAGATGGATGCGTGGCCGTATCTGTCGAGCTGTGGCTTGCAGAACGAACTGCGTCGGTGGCCTTCCAGGCATTTGTGGAGCCTATTGTTAGTTCCATTGTGGTAATGGAGGTAGTAGTTGTAGGCGATGATAAAGATGGCAGACTAGGGAGCATTTTGGGTTTTAGAAAATTGAGAGTTTTAGGGGAAGAGTTGCCTCTCGTGGGGGAATGGATTCCGGCTGGAGCTAATGGAAGGAAGTGGAGGTGGTCGTCGGCGGCGGTGACGGTGGGGAGATGAGAGGACGCATGGTGTCTGTGGGGGGAGAAAATGAGTTTGGGAAGAAAAAGGGGGAAAGGAAAGGGTTTGGGGTCAGTTGGCGGCAGTGACGGGGGGAGAGAGGAAATCATGATGTCGGTTTTGGTGGGGATCACGGAGCCGATGCCGGTGGAGAGAGAATATGGTTGGATGGAGATTGGGGTGGAGGGAAAATGAGTTTGGTGGGGAAATTTTTTGGGGTGGGGGGATGAAATGGTTGGGGACACACCTGTTGTTGAGATTTTGATTTTGATTTTGATTTTTTTTTTTTTTTAAATTTGGGGCAAACGTGTCACCTGCCATGTCACCCGCGTGCGTACTGTTCACGCAAGCCGGTGTCCACTAAATCACTACTCAATTTCATAATCTAATTTTGTGGGCTGGAAATTTGATTCATGGAAGTTGTTGTGGTTGTCGGAGTAGTTTTTTCTTATTCATTCATTTGTCATATCGTGTGATTGGAACTGAATCACAATTTTGATGGTCTAATAAAATTAATCTTTTATTATTATATTTTTTATACTATTATCCTAATTTGATATGGATATATTCCGTACTTACAAGAAGGGTGTTGAATTTTGAAAGTAAACATTTATCTTGGTGTAGAAGTTGGAGGCATCTCTTAGAAATTTCCTTCTGAAAAAAGATTATTTTATTTCTATTTGATTTTGAAATGATTGTTTTTGTGATAGGGATTGAAAGCCAACGTCATTTTTCATACTAAATGCTTCCTTTATCTGCAATTTTAAATTATTTGTTCTTAATTAAACCTTTCAACTGCTTGTCAGTGCCTTTGACCCTAGGCCTTAGCTTGTTTGGTAAGTTTAGGTTATGATCCTATCAAAAAACTGCTTTGCAAGTCCTCTGCTTTGATGCTCTTTTCTGTTTATGTTAGTTACAAAAAATTGAGATTGCAGTTAGTATTTTATTCTTGTTCTTGCAGATAGATAATGAATATGGATACTATGAGAGCGCATAAGGTACTTGAATAATGGATAAAAATTGAAGTAGTACTTCCGTCCGAAAAGCCACGTCAGCACCATTCAAAAATTGACATGTGTCCATATACTAATTAAAAATAGGAAAAAATATAAAAAAGCCCCATAAACTACCAGCCGTTTGCGATTTAGCCCCCTGATGTTCCAAAAGTCATAAAGTAGCCCCCCAAACTACCAAAATGTTGCATTTTGGCCACTCCGTTAATCAAAACCGTTAGTCTAGACGGGAACCTCGAAACGACCCCGTTTTATTAGGGTTAAGTTACGAAATCGCCCTTATGGGATTTTTTTTTAAAGCTGGAGCAAAACGGCGCCGTTTTGCTTAGGTTAATAGGTAAATTTTTGGGTTTAGGTTTGTTTAGTTCTCATTCTTCTCCTTCACGTTCACGCAGGCCCCTTCTCACCCGGTCCCCTCGTTCACCCAGCCCCCGGCCCGATTGTCGGCTTCCCCGTTCACGCAGCCCCCCCGCACGGTGCGTCGCCCGATCGTAGCCATCCCCCAGTCACGTAGGCCCCACGTAGCCCCCCTCGCACGGTGCACCGCCCGATCGTAGCCATCCCCCGGTCACGCAACCCCCACCCAGCCCCGCGCACGGTGCCGGCCGGTCGTTGCAGTCCCTTCACGCAGCCCCCCGTTCACGCATCCGGTCCCGTCATCCTGAAGGTAGCCCACTTTCCCGATTGAGTTTTTCCAATGGGTTTGGTTGTTTTGTTGAAGATTTTGTGGAGAATGGGTTTGGTTTGTTTGTAGAAGATTTTTGTGGAGAATGGGTTTGGTTGTTTTGCAGAACATTTTGTGGAGAATGGGTTTGGTTGTTTTGTATATGTATTGATGTTCTGATTTAGTGTGAAGGAGAATTCGCTTTATAGTGTCCAAAAGTGATATGGGTCCCTATGTTTAGAATATTTTTGTCTCTATATTTTTGCCTTGTCTGCAGCAGACCCGTTGGTTTTGAATATAATTTTTTTTTTTTTGTTAAAAATTGAAAGTTATTGGTTGCTGTGAATTTTTTTTTGGTTAAACATTGAAAGTTATTGGTTGCTGTGTATATTGTTTGCTTATTGTCGAATGGGTTGGTTTAAAATTTTGCATTTTGCCTTCCCTTTGTTCTGTGGTCCCCCTTGTTGTAATGCATGTCACGCAGCCGGTCCCATCATCCCGTCCTGTCGTCAACGATGGAGAAGTTTGCCGGCGAAGATGATGCGAATGGCTGTGTACTGTCGGTGGGAAGTTCGCAGGCGAAGTCTACCTCTACGTGTATGAAATGCCTATGCGGAATTGAATCACCAGTGATGACTTCTCGCACGCAGAAAAATCTTGGTAGAAGGTTTATTGGATGCGGTAAATATAAGGTGCGAATTTAGGTTTTAAAAATTAGGGGTTTTCGATTTCTTTCTTTCTTTCTTTCTTTATGTTTTTCTCCATTTGATTCAAATCTGTACAGTGATTGCTGGTTTGGATTTGTGGGTCTATTCTAAGAGATGTGTTCCATGTTGTGTAGCCAATGTTTTTTTGTGGGTTCCATTTGATGTTTTTGATGATGACTACTTATATTAGACGTTTTTCATTTGCTTCTGTGATGAGAATAGAAGACTTACACCCATTAATATGAATTTGTTTGAGTAAGTAAGCTGCCAAAAAATTAAGGAAAGAAAAAAAAAAAAAAAAGATATTTGATGAACATATTCATTTACTTTTGAAACGCAGGACCCCATTTTCTCAGACCCATTCATCACTTTGTATCCCAATAGCATATTCACTTTGTATCCCATTCATCACTTTGTATCCCAATAGCATAAGTTTAATTATTATCCCCTTTTGCCTTATTAATTTGGTTAATTGCTTCTTGAAGGTTAATGACATCGTTTTTATGTACATGATGAAAACATATGTCAATCTATTCCCAATAATAATAATTAATAATAACATGGTATATATTCCCATTCTATGCGACTGTTTTAGCTCTCTCTAAGAGCATACAGCAATTATTTATTGTTCTAAGCAAATAAAGATAATGTTAATTAGAAAGGTGGGTCTTTAGACTCTTTTTTTTTTTTTTTTTTATTCTTATTATTATTTTTTATTAGAATTAGGCATGTCTATTACCAAATAAGGGTGGCCATGTTTGACAAAGTTTTTGGGTCTTTTCCATTGGAGTATTGGAAAATTGAAGGATGTAAATGTTTCACACTCCATAAATAGAAATAGTTTGAAAGCTCATAAGGTCTCCTTTTGTTGTTGTCTTATTTGTCTTCTTTTGTTTTTGACTCTCTTAAATCAAATAACATTGAAAAAATCCATTGTGAATTATATTACACTCTGTTTGTGAATTGGTTAGTAATTCTCATTTATGAAATATGCAGAGCGAAGGTGATCGGGGTTGTGATTATTTTATGTGGGTTGACGAAGAAGTTATGCTCCCTGTGTCACAGTTTGATGCCCAAATAGCTGATCAGAAGAAAGGTTTTGAAACTGAAGTGGCGAAGTTGACGTTGCAAATTGCTGCTGAAAAGTACAAAAATAATAGCATTGAAAAAAACTTAAGGATGTCATTGGCCACTTGTTTGATCTTAGCTTTTTTGTTGTTGTCTTGTTTTGTTAATGATAGGGAGAAATGTCATTGCACTGTTAGTAGGGCAATGTTGACGTGAGAGGGAGAAACCTATGTACGTTAAGGACTATTATTTAGTATGTTGTATTAAAGTGTGAAACCTATGTTAAAGTGCGAAACCTTGTTTCAATTTCCTAATATGACAATTTGATGAGTTTCAATTGTTTGTACATTTACCTATTCCAACCGAATTGCATTGATTGTGTTCTATAAAGTAGTGTTTACACCTAGTCCTGGTGTAATTGGTGTTTTCCTCGTGCAATTGTAGTTAAGAGTCTGTTCATGATACAATTTGATAAGTTGAATTTTCTATCACAAATTACAATGGTTTCATACACAAGGTACATGTTCTAAACATAAACCAAATATATAATACACATCCAAAATCACCAAATTGTAACGGCTACAAGGTTAATGTGTCTACCATCACCTATATACATATTACACATCCAAAATAACCAAATTGTAACGGCTACAAGGTAAATGTGTCTACCATCACCTATATACATATTACACATCCAAAATAACCAAATTGTAACGGCTACAAGGTTAATGTGTCTACCATCACCTATATACATATTACACATCCAAAATAACCAAATTGTAGCATTAACCATATATATATATATATATATATATATATATATATACACATCCACAACGATCAATTATCTCTATAGTAATCCATTTTCTTGGTGTCTAATATTTTTACCAATCTGGCTTCTTCCTTTTTCTCTTGTTAGCCTCCATGACTGCAATTGCCTTCTCCACAGTCAGTACAATCGTTTTACCTCTTCTGGCAGGCGCTGATGTACATGCAGTAGTACACCCCAAATGTTGTTGAGAATGCTGAGAAGATCCGCTTGGTAAAGCAGACCCTTCTAGTTGCGATGTTCCATGTTCCTGCGTCGACAAGTGTGGGCTCACATTTGGGGAACCAATAATAAAAAATAAAAAATTCCCAAAATTGTAGATACGTTTAATATATATATATATATATATATATATATATATATATATATATATATATAAATAGAAGACAAAAGACATTAACAAACAATTCAAAACACATACACACACATTAACAAACAATTCAAAACACACACACACACGTCACATTATAACATTTTTGGGGGAGATATAAAAATTAGTTCAAAACTAAACATATTGACAAACATTCTCAATTTATAATATTTTCTTATCATACTAAGAGTTCATTATAAAATCGAACTTACATGCACTTGCTATTCACTTGCTATATATACCTAACTTCTCACGCAAAAACGCATATTAAGCAAATTAAAACCTAACTTTTTTCCTCTCTTTTTTTGGCTCAAACAAATGAAAAAAACCCTAACTCTTTTGTTTTGTTCTGCTTTTATTTCTCATCCCACACACATCATTGTAATTAATTATGAGGATAGATACGTGAGTGAAGTAAATGTCAATAAGAAGGACCAAACCCAACACTTGATGGGTTTAGTTTGAAAATCATAACTTGAAATACGTAGAAGCCAAGCCTCGCAGGATTCCTTACTCACTACTTGGTTGTTTTCTCATGGCAATATGAAAGATATTGTTACAATACAAATCAAAGTTTCACTTAATAGGACTTAAAAATCCCGTTGAATTGGATTTATTTAATCATTTTATTATGGAATTCAGCTTTTTTTTAAATAAGGAATTAGGCAGAATTTCATTAATAAGGCAATATCGGCACAACAGTCAACAAAAATAATATCACAAATATGCTTAAACACTTTGTCAATACAAACATGTTCTTCCATAAAAGATTTAACCATTATCTTCATACTCCTATTACAATCTAAACAAAAAAATCCAACCAATCAACGGGACAAATGAATCGATGGCGTAGATTATCGATTGTTCTAAACATAATAATATCATTTATTTAACATCCTTCTTCAAGTTATGATTGAAGTGTATAATAATTTAACAAAAGAAACACTTAGTGTGTGAAGTACTCACATTGACACTAGAAAGGCTCTGAGATTGTGCGGACTGTGTATGAGGAGGTCCGTATAACCTTACGGTATTGACAGTACCAGTACCCTGAAACGTTGTAACATTTCACAATATTAAATATTTGAAATAACATTTTATTATGTCATCCAAAAGTAATATTATAATCATTTGCTCACAGTAGCATTGCCTTGAGACTGTGGGGTTTGATGTTGAGATGGCCCATATAATCTGACGGTGTGGACTGTACCCTGAAACCGACCTCTACCTCCACTCCTAGTCATTGGTCCACTAATATGCAGTCCAGTGGGCCCTCCCCTAGTTCTTGGTCCACCTATGTGCAGCCCAGTAGGCCCTCCCCTAGTTCTTGGTCCACCTCTTTGCAGTCCAGTAGACCCTTCTGGGGTAGGTTGAAACTGACCTCTACCTCTACCCCTACCCCTACCCCTAGTACTCCTTCTACCTCTAGAAGATGCATCAGTATCTTGCGAAATCTGCAAATATGATGTCAACTTGGTAAATCAAATGTAATGAGCTAATTATAATGAGTAATGACATTTAAACAGTTTATCACTTACTGTTTCAGCATCAATGGTTGGCTGGGGAGTTGGGGTCTGATCATGTACACCTCGACCACTATCATCTTGTACCTATGATAATAAGTTTGTAAATTAATAACATCATACAATATATAATGAACAGGAGAAAATCCGCTTGACAAAAATTAAAAATTAAAAATTAATAATATATGTATGTAGTAACTCACTTCATGTTGTCTTCCACTACTGCTTCCTCTTCTATAATTCACTGCCTCTGTTCTGTTTCGTGGGCTGTTCTGCTATTGTGTCCAATTCCTCTACATTTGCTGCATCTCATCCTCACTCCACCCTTCCTCATACGGTATTGATTAACCGGCTCTCTTGGACCCCTTGTCCTTACTTTTTTGGGCCTCTCTGGTTGTATTCTACTTATAGGGGGTCCACTTTGTCATAGTTAGTCTTCACCCATTGGTCCTCTCCAGGCATTGGATACACAATGTCATCATACACCTTTTTATACATCTTAATGCTATACCAATCATCTACGTAATCCTCAGGGTTTGCATTAAAAAACCAAATTCCAGACATTGCATGTGCACAGGGAATTCCTGTCATGTACCACTGTCTACACCCACAAGTTTTCCTCAACAAATTCACAACATATTGTTTATTATTGTGGGTTACTTCGTATAACCCATCCCCAGCATATGTGCTGTAGCAATGCCCAGCAACTTGTCCAATTTCGTCCAATTTGGCAACAACCCTTGGACATAGCCTACCAGTCATGGTGCGGATGCCATCCCTCTTCGTTTGATATCTCTTCATCAACTTCTTCCTTATGAATTCCAGCATGGATATGATTGGCAGGTCACGCGCATTCAGGATGTAAGCATTGAAGCACTCACAGAGGTTGTTGACAAGTAGATCACACCTTGGGAATGTATTGAACCAAGCCCTGGACCATGAGCTTGGGTCAACATTTGACAAGTAGTTGTATGCATCCTCGCTTATATGCTTCAATTCATCCATTTCCTTATGGAATTCAGCTTCAGTGTATGCAGCGGCCGCAGCCCATAACTTGTCTTTCAATGCAAGACCACGATGCCCTGCGTCTCTGTAGTTGGCATACAAATGCCTCACACAAAACCGATGGTCACCCCCGGGAAGCACCACGTCAAATGCTAGTTGTAGCCCCTACAACCACAATGAATAATAAACAACACTTTGTTATCTTTTGACAAAAACAATGAAAAACAAAAAAAGAATAAACATAATGAACTTATAATATAGTTACCTTTTGACGATCAGAAATAAATGTCCATCCTTGTGCAGGAGGGGTGCCAAGATCTGAGACCAATGTCTCAAGAAACCATATCCAACTGTCTTTGATTTCTGCCTCAACAACTGCAAGAGCCACTGGGTAAATGTTATTATTGCCATCCCTCGAAATGGCTGACAAAAGCTGTCCCATATAAGTTCCCTTCAAAAAGCACCCATCCAACCCAATGATAGGCCTACAACCTGCTCGAAAACCTTTCTTCATGGCAGCCAATGAGAAATACAACCTTTGGAAACATGATGGGTAGTCAGGTAAAGGTCTCTCAACCTTCATCATCACACAACTACCCCGATTCGTTTGTCTAACGGTTTCACAATAATCCCACAGCTTATTGTATTGCAGCTTTACTTTGCCCTGCAGCATTTCCTTTGCAATTCTCCTAGCCCTATACAATTGACAATTATTAACATCAACACCCCATTTGTCTTTCACTTCCCCAAGAGTTGCCTTCAACGGCATGTTAGGTTGCACTCTAAACTTGTCAATAAGTTTATCTGCAATCCATGCAGATTTCACAGTCGAATTCCTATGCTGCCTTGTACAAGTGTGCTTGTCTTGTATCGATCTAATTTCAAATGACTCTTGATCCTTGGATTTACGACCGTAAACCCGATACCTACAACCTGGATCTCTGCATATGACAATACATTTGGCTAAGTAATTTTTTTAAAACCTTACATCCTTCCCCTTCTTCAAATTGTTCTCCCTAATTGCTTCTCTAAACACTTTGATTGAGGGAAATAGCTGTCCATTACTCAACTGTGGATTCGACATGTCAGTCGGTTGAAACTCTGTTTGCCTAGTTACAAATCTGGAAACAGATGAAACCTCATTCTCCTCGTCACTTCTAGGAGGGGATACAAGAATGTCACTTCTAGCCATGTCAGAGTTTGCATCATCATCATCAACCTCATCACCATAGCACTGACCCCTTCCACTACCTTTTTTACCTACCCTTGCATTTGCATTTTCATTATCATCCTCCGCCGCCTCATCACTCTCCCCCTCCTCATCATTATCCTCATCACCATCACTATCCTCTTCACCATCCTCACCCTCATTACCCTCCCCATCACCCTCGTCATTACCCTCAACACCACCCTCCTCAACATTTCCTTTTGCCGTGGATGGCCCAGGTAGATTGCTATCTTCATCAAACAAGTCCGGTTCGAATACTTCTTCCCAATAAGGATCATCTCAATCAATCCTACTATTTTCACAATGTTCACCATCATCATCATCATTATCGTCTTCATCTTCATCGTCATTAACTGCAGGCTCATCAAATGAAACAAGATACAACTCAATAACCGGTACCCTTTTATGTGCAGCAACCATTTCCAAGACGTTATGATCCGATGAAATTAATTTCAAACCCCTTTGAAAAGTACAACCTAGTTGTAAGTAATACACCAGATCCTTTGACTTGTATCCATAGTTTTTTACTATACCCTCAATCTCAAAAAATGACAACTTGTCCTCATCGTACGTCTCATCATGCACATCTACCTCACGCCCCACATATGTGCACGTAAACCCCCTATTAATCTTACCACCGTAATGCACCTCAAACACAAGCTCTCGTATAGTCATCCTAAACAATAAAAGAAGTAAAGAAAATTAACAACTCAATAAAATATTAAAAAAAAAAATTACTAATGGAAATTCAAGTTTATGTAAATATCAACTACTATTAAGTACAATTTAACTTTAACTAATTTAAAGTCACTTCACAGGAAAAATAAAAATAATAATTAACGTTAAATTGTACAAGGCATGCAATCTAAAGTAAGGGAACATATCGGAAACAAATCTAGACAATATATGGTCATTAATTATGCACACCCAATTATAAAGGCACATGAAGCTTCATATGATCATATGAATATTTTATATGACATTATTTTATATGGCCACGTCACCCATTGCGGATGGAGGTTGGAAAAAGTGATGGGATGTAGGGTTACTCGACACTATAAAATTATCATGATTGTATATGTGCGATAAAAAAATAATTCAAGAATATATATTTACGTTACTAGAGTAAAAATGAAGTAAGTGCTATACATATTTTTTTTCCAATCTAACTTTATTTATGTTACAAAATGACCACACAATTTTGTAACTTTAACTGATTTTTTTTTCCGATAAATAAATATGCAAGCTTCCCTTACACAAATTAAAAATTAAAAAATTTTCATCCTTGTCAACTTCGACATTCTCAAACACGTGCAGCATACAAGTAGCAACAAAATACCACAAAAGTGAGACATATTCCTATCTTTGTCCTCTCCCATGCATGCATGATGCATATAATTAAGGAGAGATAAAATGAAAAGAAAAAAAAAAAAAAGAAAAACAAGAGAAGAAAATACTAATATTTGAATATTGAAACTCTCACATCAAAAGGGAGAAAAACGTGTATATTTGGATACCCCTTTTGGAGCTAGTCAAGCATGGCCTCAGGATGCAACTAATTCGTTGACATTTGTGTTTTGTGTTTAACCCTAGACATTTTCACTTTCTTTTTAACTTAACTTATTCCAAAATTTTTGCGAAAGAGTGGTTATATTCCAAACTTTTTAATGCCTACTTTCTATTGGAGTTCATTTAAGAATTTGCAAGCCAAAGATGTGTTTTTAAAAAAAATAGTTGAAAGTTCCTCATTTGGGAGTGCATTTTAAATAAAATGGCGTTATGTAGCATACAAAAATCATAATTCGACACCCAAGCCGTAGGTTGAAAGAAGCAAGGTGGGTGCTCTACATTTGGACAATTTCATTTCTTTTTTGTTAATTTTCGGTCACCTTATGATGTATTGCTTGTCATGGTTTTTTCAGATTTTTCTTCTTTCTTTTCCTTTACAGCAGACAATAAAGGGGACCACATGTGACATGCATTACAACAAGGGGGACCACAGAACAAAGGGAAGGCAGAATGCAAAATTTTAAACCAACCCATCCGACAATAAGCAGACAATATACACAGCAACCAATAACTTTCAATTTTTAACCAAAAAAAAATTATATTAAAAACAACGACTATGCTGCAGACAAGGGAAAAATATTCTAAACATAGGGACCCATATCACTTTTGGACACTGTAAAGCGAATTCTCCTTCACACTAAATCAGAACATCAATACATATACAAAACAACCAAACCCATTCTCCACAAAATGTTCTGCAAAACAACCAAACCCATTCTCCACAAAAATCTTCTACAAACAAACCAAACACATTCTCCACAAAATCTTCAACAAAACAACCAAACCCATTAGAAAAACTCAATCGGGAAAGTGGGCTACCTTCAAGATGACGGGACCGGGTGCGTGAACGGGGGGCTGCGTGAAGGGACTGCGACGACCGGTCGACACCGTGCGCGGGGCTGGGTGGGGGCTGCGTGACCGGGGGATGGCTACGATCGGGCAGTGCACCGTGCGAGGGGGGCTGCGTGGGGACTGCGTGACTGGGGGATGGCTACGATCGGGCGGCGCACCGTGCGGGGGGGCTGCGTGAATGGGGAAGCCAACAATCGGGCGGGGGGCTGGGTGAACGAGGGGACCGGGTGAGAAGGGGCCTACGTGAACGTGAAGGAGAAGAAGGAGAACTAAACAAACCTAAACCCAAAAATTTACCTATTACCCTAAGCAAAATGGCGTCGTTTTGCTCCAGCTTAAAAAAAAAAAAAAAAAAAAAAAAAAAAAAAAAAAATCCCATAAGGGCGATTTCGTAACTTAACCCTAATAAAACGGCGTCGTTTCGAGGTTCCCGTCCAGACTAACGGTTTTGACTAACAGAGTGGCCAAAATGCAACATTTTGGTAGTTTGGGGGGCTACTTTATGACTTTTGAAACATCAGGGGGCTAAATCGCAAACGGCTAGTAGTTTGGGGGGCTTTTTTATATTTTTCCCTTAAAAATATTAAAAAATTAGGAAAAAAAATTAGGGAAAGGGGTTGGCCTTTGGGGGTAGCCGAATCACCCCTCATGACCAATTGATAATAATAATAATAATAAATAAATAAAAAAAATAAAAAATAAAAGGAAAGGGGTGACCGAACTACCCCCATGGCCTTTAGGGGTGGTTTCGATATGGGAGTGGCCAAACTACCCCAGGCCAAACGGGGGTGGTCGGGCCACCCCCAACAGCCTTGGGAGTGGAGCCACCCCCAAACTGGCAAAGGGTGGCTCTAGCAGCCACCCTTATGGGCAAAATGGGGGTGGTTAGTAGCGCGAGCCACCCCTTTCCCCATTTTTTATTTTAAAAAATTTTAATTTATATTTTTTAGTTTTAATTAATATATGGATATGTATCGATTTTTTAATGGTACTAACGTGGCTTTCGGCCAAATTTTAAACGAAATTTAGACGGAGATACCATCTCCGTTTTTTGCCATTACCCAGGTACCATTTGTGATATGAATTAAAATCGAGGGGACAAAAAAATAAAGTCATTAAACTACAGAGGGTTGAAAGGTATGGACATAAATTTTCTTCAAACCGATTTGGAGGAAATATCCTCCAAGCTATGTAAAATAATGTCAAGTGTCTATAAACATTTAAAATACACATTAAATTCTTAACTTTATTTATAACAGTTTACTAATTTAGACTAAATTTAATATGTCTTTTAAATATTTATAGACACTTGACACTATTTTATATGGTTTTGAGAATATTTCTTCAATACCGGTTTGGAGAAAATTTAAAACTAAAAAGCATTTAATCCTTCTTTTAATTTTATCTTTCGCGGCGTCCCAGTTAATTTTCATCCGCCCCCAACAAGGGGCTTTCCATCGATGATTCCCACCATCCCTTCTTGTTTCAATTGCGGTCTTAACTGGGCATCTTTGTAAGCCACAAGGGGACTCCATTGCTTTACGTTCAAGTCGGTTCGGATGGCAAAACTCCCTCCCATGGATCAAGGAATTTCTTCCAAACCATAGACTTCTTGCAACCAGCGCCGATGCTTCAAAATCATTCATATCTAGCCTACTCTTATTAGAGTCCACTACATGGAGAAACTCTATCATGTGTCCCTGACATATAATACAATTTCATAAAATATGCCCTATTGATATTGAGAGGCCAAGCCACATATGGGACATTACAAATCAGTCATAATTTTACCTTTAAATAAATTATATTTTGTAGGCTATTGCATGCCCTCCACATGAAAATTTTGGCAGCATTCACCACCTGTACCCATAAAACTTCCTAGAGGATAGGCACTTCCAACGTAAATTCTATATTGGCGGTGCACCTCCAAATCTGCAGAACTTTACCATTACTTGGACTACTGGGAATCTGGCCAATTGATGATGCACCCTTCTACCCAAACACCTCCTTGAGCCGAGAAAATTCCACCATTTTGAGTCTATGATTATTATAGTAAAATAAAATATCATTTCTCTATATATATATATATATATATATATATACTCCCAACATATCATATATAGTTATTAATGCTCGTAGATTTGTGGGACCCAATAAATTAGATTTTGTTTTGATCCATGATCTCACTAAGCTACATGTCGGTACCATGTTTCCGCGTTACAGTTGTCGAATTTCGATGCGACAATTTTGCTTTGAAAAATGGAAATAAGATTTTTATTTTATTTTATTTGTTTAATCAAGTTCATCAATCAGCTCGATCTTGACATCATCGCAGCAAATTGCTGCTTAAAAATCGTCTTTACCATTCGAGCCCTCTCTCATTTATTCAAATAAAAGTTAAATTATAAAAAATAATAAAAAATTATTATTTTAAATTTAAAAATTTATTTTTAAAATGAACTAAATATCAAATTTTTTATATCTTTTTTTATTTTAATTAAATATTATTATTTTATTATTATTTTAATTCCTTTTTTATTCTTAGTAAATAAGAGAGATAAAGAAAATGAATATATAAGATTAAAAAATTAAATAACTTTACTTTTTGACACTTGGTATTTTGAAAGTCTCATTGATTAAAGTTAAATTTGAAATAAAATAGAGAGCTTGTTAAATGATTTTTTTATAAATTTTTTCAAATATTAAAAAAAAAACCAAATTTAAAAAGGTAGATAGAGATGCTCTTACGTATTACAAGCATTAACCACCTGGTGGATAGCTTTTCTAAAGTTACATTAAGCTTATTATTACGTTGTTTTACGATCAAAGTTTTTATTTATTTTTTAATTTTTTTTAGAAAAAACTTACAAAAAAATCTCTCAAGTCTTATGCTCACAGTAGATCGAATCTTATATATTTTTCTCTAAATGAAAAGAAAACCATTGAACAAAAATATCATAAGCTTCTTTTAGTTAACTATTCTTTGTTTTTAATATGCATGCTATCTGGAATGCAATATTAAAAAATAAAAAATAAATCAATTTTGCTTAAGGTAAAACTCCTACGAGAACGATGGACAAACAAAATTTTAGCTCAAAACTTCACTTTTTTTAAAGGTTAAATATTTTATTAGTATTTAGATTTGGACATTTTTATTTTTTATCACCCGCGGTTTAAATCCTATTATAAATAGTATATGACTTACGAGAAAAGATTAAGTTAGTACCTGTTCCGTTACACTTTGTTATACGTGTCATCACATAGAAATGCCACGTGTCATAAAAAATTAAAAATAATTAAAAAATTAAAACCTAAAAAAAACAATGAGAGTTTATGGGGTGGCCCGGCCACCCCATTTTGGACATCAGCCACCACCAAGGCTAGTTTGGGGGTGGCCAAACCACCCCCAAGCCACCCCTAATGGCCAAAATGGGGGTGACTAGCCACCCTTGTTGCCCATAATAGGGTGGCCGGGACACCCCATAAATTTTCAATTTTTTTTTTTAATTTTTAATATTATTATTTTTAAAATATTTTTTAGGACACGTGATATGTCTATGTGATAATATATGACATTCTGTTAGTTTGGGCTAATAGAACCTTATAGAGGTATTAAGTTGGTCTTTTCTGGTAAGTCAATGTACCATTTATGATAGGATTTAAATCCCATGTAAGAAAGAAAAGAAAAGAAAAGAAAAGAAAAGAAAAAAAAAAAAAAAAAAAAAATTCAAACCCAGGTACTGATAAAGGGATTCGGATCCCCTGGAATCCCTAATACAGTATTTAACTTTTTCTTAATATATATATATATATATATATATATAATTTATATTCAATTTTTTTTATTTTAATTAATCTCTCTCTCTCTCACCCCATCTATGGCTCACCACTCGTTAATGAAGCTTGCCGCTAAAACTTCATCCGTCATTAACATGTACTCAATGACTCACTGAAAAAATATATCTCAAAAGATATAACGAAAAAGTCTTTAAAACAAGTGTCATGAAAAGCATAATATAAAATTATGTTGTTTGCAAGACGACAACAATAGCTCTAAGAAAAGTGAGCTTATTGATGGGTTGATTTCAATGTTCCTCCTAGATTTGAGACCTCTAAACTTTCTCTTCAGGTTTTTGTTTTTTACTAAAATGCCTTGCGGTCAAAGGCAGGAACTGGTCCCCAGTAACTTTCTCGGCCATTAAAACCAAATAAATAAAGAAGCTTTCAAGGTAATTACCAAAATGTTTATTAAAGAAGGAAAAAAAAAAAAAAAAAAAAACCCATTACCTGGATAAATCATGCGTCGGAACCGGACAACAATTTTTAAGCAATCACGTGCTGGTAGTTCATGTCAGCTTGCTAGGTAATGTGACTAATGTCCTTTCCACTGGCCCAGTTTCTTTGACAGTAAGGCTTGGAAATTAAGGAAAGCTGTTTTCTTTTTTACGTTTTTTTTTTTTTTTTTTGTCCTTTTTCATATAGAAAATATGTAAATTTATTATTAAATCAGTGAGATCTACGATGAAGAGCTTACTAATTTAACGATAAATTTTTTAAAAATAAACCAAAAAAATACCAAAAAAAAAATAGTAAAAAATAGAAATATCTTTGTATTCGCCAACTAAACAATTGAACAAAGACCATATTTCCTTATCTATTTAGTAACATGTTACCATCAAAATATCAATGTGTTGAGGTTGGGTGAAACCTGTAGACTATTGTGTAAAGTATTATTTCCCTGTTCGTTAAAGAAGCCAAAGTCTGACATAAACGTCAGCATTTTCAATCCCATGCGGGCCATGCCCATGACCATGAGAGCTGTTGCCGTTGGTCATAATTTCTCCTATATATATATATATATATATATATATATATTAGGTAACCATTTTGGGAATCGGGCCTGATCAAATTTTGAGGTCGAATATTTTTTAAAAAAATTGATTTTTAAATAGTATGTCACAATCTTATAAGAATTATTAGTTTGAAAAATGTATCCCAATCTTATAAAATTGTGATACATTAATTGAGAACACTTGATAAATATATAAAAAGTATGGTCATGATTCATGAAGTATAAAAAAACAAACAGAATATACAATTAATCTCTCTCTCAATGATTATCATGGAGAGAAATGTTTATATTTATAATAATCGGATACAACAAACTCCTCTTGGTTACGTAGAATTTGTTACAGCCGTACGTGAGCAGATATTGTATATGATCTTAAAACTATGTAGAGTGATGTTTGTGTCTATCTTCATTTCCTTGAAGAATGAAGCTTGCATTCTTGATCAGCTGGAGTTGGCTGGCCAGCATCCATATCTGTGTTGTTCTTATCCTGCGAGCCTATTTCGGTATTTTTTTTTGTTGTTGTAAATAAGAAGCCAAATTTTCTTTTCAACTCGGCCAAAATGCCCAAAACCCTCCTTTTCTCCAAATAGCAGCCACCCACCGACATAACCACGAGATCATGTGTCTTTTTTATTTTTATTTATGTTTTTTTTATGGCAGTAACTTCTTTGTTGGGACTACCCTTTTTTTGTTTTATGTTTTCGATAATTCTTAATTACAGTTACAAAATTCATTCATTTATCGTATTAATTAAAAAAAAAAAAGTTAGTTAATATAATATTAATTGAAGGACACTTGAACTACACAAAGATGGAATAGGGTCCTTTGAGATGAATTAAAATCTCCTCTCTTATTAAGCTGTTCCGATAACACAAAAATTAAAAAAAAAAAAAAAAAAATTAATAATAATAAAGTGTTGTGCAACTCACCTGTCGGCTGTCATGAGACTACTCGGGGGGCAAGAAACAGATGCTTTAATATGGGTCATTTTAGTTGTATTTGGTTAATATATATATGAGTCATTTTGATTCTCTAGCAACGTAGTGTTTGCTACAAAAATTCACTATAGCACATTAAATAAATATAATATTAAAAGCAATAGTTTACTTCTGTTTTTTTTTTTTTATTAGTTTTCTCATTAAAGAATAATAATTAAAGAAAATAGAGAGTCAAATAAATAAATTATTGGAGTTTATATAAAAAAAAAAAGTAATAGCTAAAATAAAAAAAAAAATGTGTATTTTAAATAGCTAAAATAATCACTATTGACGGAGATGCTCTAAACCTCTATTTATAACCACTATTATATGGTGTCTTATTTGACCCGTATAATATGATTTTAATTTAAATAATGATATAAAGATGATTATAATCATTTTAGAATTTTTTTAACCTTTTAAATTTTTTGTTAAATTTGAAATGATAATTATTTAAAAATTTTATCACATTTGAGAAGACTCTACTAGGATTATAGTTTTGTTTGACAATTAATGTTTGCTTTAAAAGTTTTATTTTTGCACTTTAGCAAAAGGTAAAAGTATTAAAAAAAAACTAAAAAAAAAAAAAGGGAAATTGTATATAAAATCCTTAGGTAAACGCGCCTTTTTTAAAAACTCCCTGGGTTTTTTTTTTCGAAAATTTACTCCTTGGGTCACTCGAAATTACTAAAAACTCCATACCGTTAAATTTTGGTAACTGCCGTTATTTGAATGAAACGAACCGTTTCACTTAAGTCCACCTACGTGGAATTTTTGTATCCTACGTGTTCACATTGGACACGTAGGATATAAAACTCACCGTTTTGGACCATCCAAAACGGTGCGTTTTATATAACTTGAGGGGTTTATTTTCGAAACCCATTCGGACCATACGGACCATACGAAACCCACCCGATAGAAGCAGCGGCGAGCCACCGACGCAGCAGACGCCACCGACCCAGACTCCGCCGGCGACAGAACCACCGGAGACGGAACCCACCGGCGACAGAGGCCACCGGCGACAGTACCCACCGTTTGGACCATCAATTTCGGCGTCACTTTTCCGGCTAGGTTTCCGTCGATTCACAATATTTTGAATCGGAAAAATCCGGTTTCGACGAAGGTATTTTCCGAAATTTCTCTATGGGTTTTGTTGATTGACTGAAATGGAAGCCTTTAATAGTTGTGTTTTGAATTTTCTTGTTGTGTTGGAAGATTTTGGTCGAAACCCCATCCCCAACCAATTTTTGTCCAACATCTGTCGAATATTCCACTTTTGAGCCAATATTATTGTTGATTGGCAGTGGGTGTGGTCCACCTTGGTTGTGGTCCTGGAAAGAGACTGGTTTTTTTCGTGTGCACTGTATGGTCCTGGAAAGAGACTGATTTTGTCGTGTTAGGCAGAAGGGATTCTACCAATTTTTTTATGTGGGGCTTAATTTCCTTCCATTTAATGTACAACTCAACTTGCCCAATATACTGTTAAAAAACAGAAAAAAAGCTTTAGCTCACTCAATTTTTCTCTCAACATTTGGTGAAGTTCAGTAATTTTGAATGGTTACTCTAATTGCAATGGAAAAAGTGAAAGAACTTTATGGATTAGATTATGATTAACGTTGTATCATTTACAATTAACCGCTAATCGGCATATCGGTTATGGTTGCGGTTATTTAAAAATGAATAACCGCTTAAATTGGTTGCAATTTCGATTATGAGGGAAATACCTACAACCGTACATTCCTATTGTACATTATTTACGTCTTTTCTTTTCTACTAACTTATATATCGAAATTGTTTTTCATGAGCTTACACCGACAAACTTTTTTGCTTACATCTCCATACCTTGCATGTTATCGCATCTCTATCAGTTTGGAGCCAAAGAAAAAAATACCTTGCATGTTATACTATTTACTTTCTTTAAATATTATTTTGTGTGAGAAAAAGTAAAAAAAAGATGAGGAGAGAGTGAGAGTAAAATAAAGAAAGTGAGAGAGAACAAATAATAACCAAAGTTTATAGTGTGAATAGTGAATAAACTAATCAGCCTATTTAAAGCATCTCCAAAAGAGTAGCCAAATGACTTAAAATAGTCAGATTTGACTATTTTGAGTCATTTTTGGTTTCCAACCGAATAGCTAAGTTGCAGATTTTTCACCTAGTGTGAACAGTGAAATGTTTTCACGCACTAGATAATAAACAATGGACGAAAAATCAATGGGTTCCTTTGTTTATTGATATTCCTGTTTCTCTTGTATTCCTTTTTTTTTTTAGATATTTCCATTTAGTTTCATTTTTTTTGCTTTGGTCGGTTGTTTTATGTTGCTTTGTTTTTCTGATACTTATTGTTGATCACACTCATGGCTTTGTATTTGCTAGTTTACATGGTCCTCTATTGATTACACGTTTTTATTTTTTATTTTTAAATGCTTGAGAATAACTTCATGATTTCAATGGCAATTGAATACTTGAAATTGATTCCATATTTTTCAATATAATATTTGGGAAGAATAATTTAATGACTTCAATGTCAACGTATACTTAAAAAAAAAAGAATATAACATTTAAATGCAAAGATATAAGAATGAGAAATAATATTTAAATGCAAGTAGTGAAAGAAATAGATAATTTGTTGGAGAGATCATAGAGAAAAAGTAGTAGCTAAAGTAGATAGTGTAATTTTTCGGTAGGTATTCGGACTATTATTGATGGAGATGCTCTTAGACACTAAATGAGAAAAAGTTAAGTTAGAATAGGTTGAATGAAATTTCCTCCCAATTAGTTTGGAAGAAATTTGTCTCATTTTAAAAGTGGCTCTTTAAATTTGATAAAATAAATTTTTCTTCTCTAATTTAACTTTTATTTAAATAGTCTATTGTAAACGCTCTTTTACATCATGTAAATATCGCATTCTCTTAATATTTAGCAATCATGATGGACATGTATCAGCTTAAGTTGGGCATCTTGAGTCCAAAACATGCACGTAATCTATTTCATGCAATAGATAGATATTATTGTTTTTGTGTTTTCTTGTATGGACAAACATTTTTTCTTACACTCTTTTATATTTTTCTTACACTTTTTTATATGTTTACAGATATGGCTGTCAATATAATCATGCACCACGGTGGGACAATGACCCATACCCCATTTAAATACATTGGTGGCGACGTCCATGAAGTGAAAGGCTATGATGTTGACTATTTTAGTATGTGGGAAGTGAAAGAGTTGGTTCGTGACTTAGGATACATGAGCGACTTTAGATGTTGGTATAATGTCGGTGATAGTCCACATACTCAAGTGATATCTTTAAATAGTGATGCAGACGTTGTAGATTTTGTAAATATTATGGCTGAGTACAGATCACAAGATGTTCATTTATATGTTGAGCATATGGTGGACAGTGCTATAATGGTAGATGAGCATTTATTTCTTGAAGCTGTTGAAAGACAACATGGAGAAGGTGGTGGCGGGGTGGGTGAGATACCTAGCACTGCTCGGCATGATGGAGATGGAGAAGGTGGTGGTGGGGTGGGTGAGATACCTACGGCTCCCCGTCATGATGTAGATGCAGAAGGTGGTGGCGGGGTGGGTGAGATACCTAGTCCTCCCCTTCATGACGGAGATGGAGAAGGTGACAGGGTGGATGAAATACCTAGGGCTGAAGGTAGTATACTTATTTCTTATTTGTTAACTTAATTGTTTTTCAAATAATATATCATGACAGCACTTAGCCTTCCCTTCCCGAATGACTAACAACAAATTTGATTGTTTCTTTTAGGGATGGAGGACATACCTAATGCTGCACGCCAAGATGGAGATGTACAAGGTCAAGGTGGAGAAGGTGGAAATTCTCAATCAAGACATTTCAAAAGCCCACGAGTTAAAACTAAGGCTGCCCGTTCTATTACGCCATCCAAGAAACCAAGCGGGGAACCGACCACCAGCCGAGGAGGTACATACAAACTGAAATTGAGTTGGATTCTTATTTTATTTATTTTTTTAGAAATAATATTCACCAGCAACTAACTTTATGTTGTCATGATTATTTATGGTTTTTAATTAGTTGATTCTTTTGTTTTTGGTTTTTTATTTTAATTTTTGTATATATTTTTTCAGTACGCAGAAGAAGAAGGAGACGGGTTGCTCAACCGGTTTTGCAGGACGAGGAAGACAATCCGAATGTTGGTGCAGACACCGTGCCCGAAACTGGTACAAAAAAAAAAGGACGTGGTGGTAGGCCACGAAAGAAGAAAGTGGAAGAGGATATTGATGAAGTTATCAAGGAGCTGTTGACTGACTTCGAAGCAACTGATGGCGAGGATGAGGACCTTTTCTATGATGCTGATGGTGTCAGAAAAGAGAAGGATGGGACGTCCAAATGGTGGGAAAAAGCTGACATTAACATAGGTGAGAAAGGAGCCGATTTGGGGGATGAGGAATCTGATGATGAAAGTGATGGTCTTGCAAGTTTGCAAGAAAGTGACGCTGGCGAGGTTGGAAAAAAAAGGAAGCGGTATAGACAGTTCAATCTGAAGCATGACTTGAAGATTCCAGTGACGTTTGAGCTTGGGGATCAATTTGCAGATTCAGGTTCATTCAAGAAGGCACTGAAGACGCATGCTGTGCAGAAAGGGTTTGATTACAACTACAAGCACAATGACACGAGTAGGGTGAGTGCAGTCTGTAAATTAGGGCATTGCTCATGGAGGATTCATGCCTCTACTGATGCTACCAGGACTTGTTTTCAAATTAAGACGTACTACCCGGTTCATATTTGTGGTAATCAATACGAAAACTCCAGATGCGATGTGGAGTATCTTGTTCGCACTTATAAGAGGGACTTCAAGGATGACCCCACGTGGACACCATATGCATTGAAACAGAGGGTGAAGAGAGACCTTAACGTCGATGTTCCTATTGATCGTTGCTATAGAGCGAAGAAGGAGGCATTACATCAAGTTTTTGGTAGGCACTCTAAGCAATATCGCCTCACACGGCGATATGCAATGGCAATACTCAGCACCAACCCTGGTAGTAGTGCGTTTGTACACAGAGATGGAGCATTCTTTCAGAGGATGTATATTTGTCTTGATGCATGCAAGAAGGGGTTCATACATGGGTGTCGGCCCATAATTTGTTTAGATGCTTGTCATCTGAAGGGGGACTATGGGGGGCAATTGTTGTGTGCCATAGGCAAGGATGGCAACGACGATATGTTCCCCATTGCAATTGCTGTGGCCGAGGCAGAGACAAGAGATTCATGGCAGTGGTTTATTGCCATTTTATTTGAGGACTTATGCGGGCCAGATGGCGGACTTGGTTGGACTATAATGTCTGACAGACAGAAGGTATTTGGTGTAAAATACTATTTATGTTCTTATTGTATTATTTTATTCCTTTATGTTATTACATATAATTTAACATAAATTTATGTGTGTAGGGGCTTGGAATTGCGGTTGAGGCTGTGTTGCCACACGCTGAGCATCGCTTTTGTGTTCGGCACCTACATGCGAACCTCAAAGCGAAAGGCTACACAGGGAAAGCTATGAAGGATGAGTTGTGGGGGGCTGCACGTGCCTCCAATGTTTATGCGTTTGACCATCACATGCGGAATATAATGTCAATGGAGAAAGGTGCACACGATTACCTTAGTGGTGTACCTAAAGCATCATGGTCCAGACATGCTTTCAACTGCCAAACCAAAAGTGATATGTTATTAAACAACTTGGCTGAGAGCTTTAACGCGTGGATTAAGGAAGCTAGGATTAAGCCTATACTGACTATGCTTGAAGAAATTCGTCTGCAAATAATGGCACGCTTCCAGCAGAAAAGGAATGGAATCCGGTCGACGCACTACACAATATGCCCAAAGATCCAGAAAAAATTGGAGAGGTCAAAAAGCGATGCAAGGAATTGTATTAGTCGGTGGCAGAATGAGTTGGAGTTTGAGATCGAGCACATATACGAGCCACGGCGTTTAGTCCGGTTAGATCATCTCACATGCACATGTGGAAGATGGCAGGTGAGTGGGATCCCTTGCTCACATGCTTGTGCTGCAATTTACATGCATAAACAAAAACCAGAGGATTATTTGGATGATTATTACAAGATGGACAAGTATATGCAAGGATATGCAGCTCGAGTGTATGGCATGGAAGGTCCACAGACATGGCCAGCTGATGATCCATGCGATGAAATCCAGCCACCTATCATTAGAAGGGCTCCTGGTCGACCAAAGATTAGTAGGCGAAAAGATGTAGATGAGCCGACTAACCCCTACAAGCTAACCCGTAGTGGATATATCGTTAAATGTGGAAATTGTGGGGGTTTAGGGCATAATTATAAAGGTTGTCATTTACCTTTGAACCCGGATCGGAAGAGGTGGAAACCAAAGAAATATAAGCCGAAAAAAGATGCTGCTCAAGCACAGGTAAAACAATTCCAACATTTGTTAACTTAATTATTATTGTACAAGTAATATAATAATTATTAAATTTTGTAGGTAGATCTTGTTGGATTGTCTCTCTGATTCTGATTGGGTGTTGGAAATTTTGTGTAGATTTTTGTAAGTTTTTGGTTTGGCAATGGAACTGATTTAGTTGTTGTTTTGGCCAAATTTAGTGGAATGTTCTCATGCTGAAATTTATGGACATTGTTTTGATGTTCTGATTTGTGTTTAACAGATTATGGTTTAGTTTTGGGTTGGTTTCCGATTTTTGTTTTATGGCTAAAATGAAGTTTTAGTTCTTGGTCCATACCGATTGGGGAGAGTTGAACACAAATTTGTGGGTTGATTTCTTGGATATTTGTAGACATTGGCTGAAACTGAAAAAGCTAAAGTAACGGATTTCTGGGGTTATTTCTGGTGGAGTTTTCGATGGAAAATGGGTGTTTTGATTGAATTGTTTGGTGGTTTGAGGATGTTTCCCTTGATTAAGGCATGATATCTCTTATTGTTTTGTGAGTGATGAAGTGTTGTTACTTGATTGGATAAATTATTACAAGTTGGATTGTGAAGATGAAAAATAATTCTTGTTATTGGTTGTTGAAGGATGTATCTTAAGAATGCTTGGTTATATTGGTTTGTTGTGGTACATAGATGAAGCTATGGAAGCTACATGTGGAATAGAAATTACTTGAAATAAAGGGTTGTTTTGGCTATTAGAATTAGAAAATATTTTTGAGTTTTTTAAACATGCTCATTGGGTTACTAAGGTTGCTGTATTTTGAGTTACTTACATGGGTATATTCTAGACAGCTTTACTGTTGAGTTAAACTTGATGCTTATGTTGTAGGAAATAGATGTTGACTTATTTACTTGATGTCCATCTATAAGCGAGAATCATGATATCTGAATGTTCTATCAAGTTTACATATGGTGAATAAGCATTTGTCTCATTTTTTTTTTTTTTGTTTTAACACATTTTTTGGATCCGAACATGAACCACAGGCAGAGGCAGAAGTCCCCGGGTCATCACAGCAAAGTGTACGTACACGGCGGGCTACTCAGGCACAGGTAAAATTCAAGTTTTTTTTGTGGTTAAGAAAACTCTTATTTCACGATGATTCCCCCGCGCCCTCCCCCTTTTTTTTTAACGCATTTTTTGGATCCCAACATGAATCACAGGCAGCGGCAGAAGCCCACGAGTCATCACAGCCAACTGTGCGTACACGTAGGGCTACTCAGTCACAGGTAAAATTCAAGTTTTTAAACTCTTATTTTTTTTTTTTTTATTAACAAAACTGTTATTTCCCGATGACTCCATAGCTGCCCACTAATATCTGAATGTTTGCAATTGGTGATTTAATTTAGTAAATTAGTCTGCAGTTTTTTTTTGTACTTAAAAAACTCATATACTTGTGCTTAATTTGTAATATTCACACTGATTTCCGGTTTTTCTTCTTTTTTCTTCTTTTTTTTTTTTTTTTTTTGGTATCTGCAAATAATTATTATTTTTGTTAACGCATCCTTTGGATCCCAACATGAACCACAGGCAGAAGCAACAGCGGAATCATCACATCGTGGTAGTACACGTGTACTAAGAAGCCGTGGAAGTAGTGCCACGCAATGATCACAAGCTGAAACTTATCACATCTCTTCATAGTGCCTTTTTCCCGCATACCCATTTTATAATCAAGTGATATGTCGGGTTTTTTTGGTTTTATGTTTGTAATATAAAAACATTTGGGGTATTCATTTTGGGACTTTATGTGCTTGTTAGCTTCAATGTTGTTCATTAAGCATTAAACATGTACTGTTAGTTATTGAATTACATTTTTAAATTTCGTCATCACAATTACCAATTCCAGATTGTATTAGTGGACGGATAAAATTAATTATGCCTGCAAATTATATTGTAGGGTTCAATATTTCAGACTTAAGAGCAACGTACAAATAATCATAAATTGCCGCATACAAATAAAACTAATGCATGGAAATAGTTGTTCCATAAAAGTAATCAGCCGACCTGATAATTACGAACAACCTGATAATTACGAACAAGCAGGATTTTTACGTAATTGTTACATAGAAGACATAACCATATATCCACGTGGACAACATAGGTAAGTAAACAATATCCTTGACAACAACAAAACAGATAGTCCATTTCACTGATAATAATCTAATTGCCTCATTCCCATGCCTCAATGCCCCATCAACCTTAGACAAATCAACAGTACACAAATCACCAACAAAAAAACCAACAAATATGTTTGGATCTTTAGTTTGCCCCTAAGTAATGACACTTCACATTTCAGGGAATGAACTTGTTTATACAGCGCAGGTAGGACCTCCCTTCCGCGAGCACAGGTTTCTTTGTCATACCATTGGAAAAAAAGACATTGGCCAGCTTTCTGTAATTACACAAAAAAAAATCTGATAATTACGAACAAGCACAAAGTAATAACTATTTCGTAAAACCAAATTATCCAAATTCAAATACCTTTTTACGGTCATACATAGCACACCCATAGAATCGCCTCCCAGGATTTTTTATAGTAGTGGATGTTATAATTGGGCTTGTATGTCCGCACCTACACTGCACAGGTTCCATATCCTCTTTCACCGATGATGTCATAGATGCCGACGACATTGACTGCTCATTCTACGGTGAAACCCACAATTATTAGAAGTAATCACAATTCCCTAATGGGTTTCACTAATTAAAATTCACAAACCTTTTTCATCTTTCCATCGTAGAATTCGCTTTCATTGTCTCCTATCCCGAAATCTTTCTTCCTCCTGTTCATCTTATAATATGAACCTAACAATATATAACTGACATGTGAGAGAATAATCAAGCTCATAAAAGAAAAATAAAATCAAGCTTGCCAAAAGATTATTCTCACTTCAATTTGTAATCTAAACAATACTGGGAAAAATAATGTACCCTAAACCCTAACCGATAGATAATCACATTGTTTAAAATGTGATTCCCCTACAGAAATAGTACTGCTCAATTTGTAATCTAAACAATACTAAGTTGTTAGTGTAGTAGCTAGAGATGGTATATGAGCATAGAGGGCTCCCTATAAACATGCAAATATGCAGTGTAATCAAGCATGCAATAAGAAGAAATTAGCCATAGCATCCAACCACATATATCATACTGCTCAATTGTAGAATGATGAAACTTCCCTAAAAAAATTTACAAAGTCATTAAAACCCAACCAACCACAATCTATCATATCCCAACAATAATACCACTTTTTTCTCCATTGAAAAATACTTTTCTTCCAAATGTTAATACTAATATGATTAACATTTCTTTCAGTAATTGACCTTTCTTCTCATCAACTAAAAAAGGTGGCAACAATATTGGAGGACCTAAAAACAAAGACATGCATAGAAAAGTATGGCAAGTATGGCATGAACTATTAGGTAAAAAAAAAAAAATTCAAAAAATACTGCTCAATTGTAGAATGATGAAACTGGCGTAAACTATGCACAAAGAATTCCTATTTTCATGTCCTCGGCAATCCACCATTTGAGTAGAGAAGCAACAAAATAAAATAAATAATTATACAAATCAAACAATCCCCCTTGACCAACTTGCCAGTGCACACGAAAAAAACCAGTCTCTTTCCAGGACCACAACCAAGGTGGACCACACCCACTGCCAATCAACAATAATATTGGCTCAAAAGTGGAATATTCGACAGATGTTGGACAAAAAATGGTTGGGGATGGGGTTTCGACCAAAAGCTTCCAACACAACAAGAAAATTCAAAACACAACTATTAAAGGCTTCCATTTCAGTCAATCAACAAAACCCACAGAGAAATTTCGGAAAATACCTTCGTCGAAACCGGATTTTTCCGATTCAAAATATTGTGAATCGACGGAAACCTAGCCGGAAAAGTGACGCCGGAATTGATGGTCCAAACGGTGGGTACTGTCGCCGGTGGCCTCTGTCGCCGGTGGGTTCCGTCTCCGGTGGTTCTGTCGCCGGCGGAGTCTGGGTCGGTGGCGTCTGCTGCGTCGGTGGCTCGCCGCTGGTTCTATCGGGTGGGTTTCGTATGGTCCGTATGGAAGGGTTTCAAAAAAGAAGCCATCTAGTTATATAAAACTCACCGTTTTGGATGGTCCAAAACGGTGAGTTTTATATCCTACGTGTCCAATGTGAACACGTAGGATACAAAAATTCCACTTAGGTGGACTTAAGTGAAACGGTTCGTTTCATTCAAATAACGGCAGTTACCAAAATTTAACGGTATGGAGTTTCTAGTAATTTCGAGTGACCCAAGGAGTAAATTTTCGAAAAAAAAAACCCAGGGAGTTTTTAAAAAAGGCGCGTTTACCTAAGGATTTTATATACAATTTCCCAAAAAAAAATTCAAAACTAATTTTACATTTATTACACGTGAAAAAATACATTTTCTTTAAAAAAAAAAAAGAAAAAAGAAAAACCTCTAATCCTACGGCTACGGGATTTCAGAAGAAATTGGAGTTAAAAGTTACCGGTTGGACATTGTGATACGGCAGTATCTGTCCTGGCCTCCCCTGCTGGCCTCACCCACGCGCTAAGCTTGTCGTAACTACACACATGCTGTGTTCCCTCCCTACACGATCCTCTGATGGATACATAGCTTCTCTTTCAGCTCACTCACAACCAAAAATGAAGCTCTCCTCCTCTCTTCTTCTCCGATTCACGATACTGCTGCTCTTCTGCTTCGCTTTATCCATTGCCGGCAATGTGACCTTCGACAGTCGCTCGCTCATCATTAATGGCCAGCGGAAGCTCCTCATCTCCGCCTCCATTCACTACCCGCGCAGCGTTCCCGCGGTGAGCCACCACTCTCTCACTTCTCTTCTCCACTCCACTTTTTTGCCGAATCCTCCGCTCGCTTGCTCACAAGTTAGCGTCCGAGAATGAGAGCACCGAAATCTTGAGCTGCTGCACATTTTCGCATTTTCTTCATTTCATTTCACATTTTCGCAGCGACCAAACGGGGCCTGATTGTTTTATTTTATCGATTGCTCACTCTCTGTAATGCGCTGATTCTGCAGTTTCCTGCTTTCGTAGAGTTCCATGAGTTATATTTGCGTATTTGTTTGATTTTTCTGTTTTCTTTTTTCATTGCTAAGAAACTTTTGGAAAAGAAAATGTATTTGTTATTTTTATTCCATTCATTTTGTTCGTAATGGAAGGGAGTCTACTGATTTGTTAGCTTGTTTAGTTTAATATTCTTTCTTTAATTTACATTTCCGTTTTAATAGAACGTTCTCATTTTTGGTTTTTAATTGATTCCCTGTGTAATTTGCATTTGGGGTTAAGCATTGCTTTGGCTATTTGATCGTTTTCTCTATAGCTTTATTTTGGACTACTTTTTTCTTTGTTCTGCTATTTCTGATGGAAATTAATTCTGTTTACATGACTCTGATTTGTGATAGATGTGGCCGGGCTTGGTTCAAACAGCGAAGGATGGAGGGGTTGATGTGATCGAAACATATGTATTTTGGAATGGTCATGAACTTTCTCCGGACAATGTAAGTGAGATAACAGATAAGTAGTACTTGATCATTGACCAATGTGAGTGAGATAACAAAAATCGTGCGACCTCTAATATAAAATGAAATTTTAGAAAAATCACTATATTCTTACCTTTTCTTTCATAATCTTGCCTTTTCAGACCATATCATTTAGTTTGAGATAGAGGCAGTAATTAATAACAGATGTGTTGATCACTATGTATCTAATCATATTCAGTTGGTTTGTTTCTTCTTCTCTTTGATTTCGGTAGTATTATTTCGGGGGGCGATATGATCTGGTCAAGTTTGTGAAGATTGTTCAGAAGGCGGGGTTGTATTTGATTCTTCGAATTGGTCCATTTGTTGCGGCAGAATGGAATTTTGGGTATGTTATTACAATCATATATTGTGATATTGTCTCTTTTAGAATAATGAATAGATTTTAAATCCACTCTTGATGTCTAAGACTATGGAGCATGGCAGTTATTAATGTTCGTTCACTATTTCAAACTTCAACTATTGATTGGAAATTCCTAAAAGACAGTTCTATGATACAGTGGTGTACCTGTTTGGTTGCACTATGTGCCCGGAACTGTATTTCGAACCGACAATGAGCCTTTTAAGGTATGGAAATGGGATTGTCACCATTAAACTCTAAGAACACTTAAAAGAAAAAAAATAGTACAACATTATGTTCTAATTTCTTGTGATACAATCTTTACCTTATAAAATGATATTGAGGCTCTTTCTAACTGATTCTGCTGCTTGGTGGGTTTAGCATTACATGCAGAAGTTTACAACATTCATAGTGAACCTAATGAAACAAGAGAAGTTTTTTGCATCACAAGGAGGTCCCATCATTTTGGCCCAGGCAAGTCTAACATTATTCTGAAATTAGTTTGATGAGACTGCTTGTGTGCCTTTTTTTGTTATCGTTATCTACTTCTGAACTTTTCTGAACTTTTCCTTATCTGCTTCCACAGCTCTTCCATCAATATTTAGTTGCAATATGGAAAGTTAAGGGCCTTGTGGCTCTTGAGCCTTAGTTATTCAAAAAATTTAGGCTATAGTAAATGCAGGATATTGTTGTACAAACCCAACAAGTGCTATTCTACTTGCAGCACATGAGGATGATACTTGATTCAAAAGTATTAATGGTATTATTAGTAGGCACACTACTTCCCATGAACCCCAGTTATCAATTTCAGCTTCTTAGTTATTGTCTGGAGTTATCAATTTCAGCTTCTTAGTTGTTGCAGGATCTTAAGCAGTTTTGCTTTGGAGGATACTTCTTTTATCTTTTTTCCTTTTCTCTAGTATCTTATTTATGTCTTGACCATATGCTTTCTAATGATGTAAAACTAAACCATGCAACTTATATTCAAAGTCATTCATGTAAATAATTTGACAATGAGACCCCACTTCCTATTTCTTTTCTGTTTTCTTCCTCTCTTGTCTTTTCCTTTACATAAACAATGGTTACCCTATTTATTCCTCATCCAAAAAAAGGTACCCTATTTGTCCTGTTCACCTTCCTCTTACAAGTACATAATTGCACTTCTTTTTTTGACTTAATAAGAGATTGATGGGCCATTAGCAGATTAATTTGGTAGCTAAATGTTGAAAATGGTGTGGCTATTCCCACGTAATTCCTTGACTTGAAACTGAAAATATATGCAGAATTAATTTTTAATTCTGCATATATATTAAAAATTAGACACCTAGAAGGGGGTTGAATAGGTGTACACCAACAATATGCAGAATTAAAAGTTAATAATCATGCAGTCATTCACCAAATATATATAAGTGTAGTAAATTAATGAGACGCAGATATTTGGTTACGAAATGGAAACCTTTTGAAAAACTCTTCAAAAGTAAAACCACTCTGGGGCAACCAAACCCATAAAATCACTTCACTATATAAAAACAAGAAATTACACAATGTCAATACTTACAAAACCTTTGCAATTGACAATCCTGTGTACTAGACAAGTGACCCACTTGTCTGCTACCGCAATAGTTCTTTCAGAACCTCTGGAACGTTTCTTCTATGTAATCTCCTTTATCGGAACTTCGATAGGCTTCATACGTTGTTCATGATTTGTGGATGAAGGTACAACCTGAACTCTAAGAGAGAAAACTCTTAACGTTCTAAATCTCAAAAGCTCTCTTAGCACACTTGATTCTCATGTAGAATCTATATATATTTCGTGCTTAGACGTTTCCAATATATAGACTACAATAGTCCCTATTCTAATAAAATACGAACTTTGAAAATAAAACTGCAGAACTTATGGCGTCCGGACGAGGTCCTTTCTCATTCGGATGCACTAGGTTAATAACGACTAAATCAGATTTTTTTTGGCGTGGCGAGTCCGGACCATTTGCAGATGAGCGTCTCTATGAATTTGGAATTTATGTCTCTTTCGGACATGCTTTAGACGCCATTGCAGACGAGCCTATTTTGTCACTGAATTTGACAATTCAAAAACTAGCAGAAACCTATGTAACACTGATACAGAACATGGGCACTAGTTGATATGGCGGTTTGTCAATTCTTGGAAAATCTAGATACAATAGGGAAAGGATATGTAATTAATTAATATATAATTAAATATATGTAAATAGATATTATGATAATGTTTGGTCTCAACCTAGAGTTCTGCTTGAGGACTTGTAGGGGTAGGGGAACAGTGATCCTTGATTGACATTCATAGCATTCTCTAACTTTGAAGTACTCTAACTTTGATAAACACAAAGTTAGCCATTTTACATTAACACCCCCCTGGCGTTTCCTTAAGGAAAAAAAAATTCAATTCTTAGCTTGAATCATATCCCTACAGGACCCAGATGGTATCCCATCCTAGCATATCCATGACATATTCTAGCTACTTTTGTTACAAAAATTAATTTGTTGATTGAGTTCCTATAGCAAAATGTTTGGATAGTCAAATCAAATATGGTGAAAAACCAGGGGTTCCTTGTAAGCTAGATATTGAAAAGGCATATGATTCTTTGACTATTTGAACTTGATGTCTCTTTTTGTTCCTGCTTCGAATGGAAGTGACCATCATGACCTGATGATTGAACCATATGTCTGTATTAATGAATGTATGGGGAAGCCAGGCATACTCATCTCGACTAGATTGTCAACTGGGAGTTCTTATTGTATATGCTGAGCAAGTACGGTTTTGGGGAAAAATTGTGTTCTTGGATAGCGCATTGCATCTCTTCAGTAGCTCCGTGTGTTGAGACAAAGAGACCTCTCTCCTCTTCTGTTTGTTGTTGTCATGAAGGTTTTAAGTAAAATGCTTATTGCTACTGTTGATAGGGGTCTCCTCTATGGGAACTAGGCTCTCTAAGTGGTAAATATTACACACCTATTGTTCGTGGATGATATTTTGGTATTTTGTGGGGCCAACCCTAATCATCTTCGCTATCTGCGTATTTTATTCTTATGTTTTGAAGCTGTCTCAGGTTTGAAGGTTAATTGGCTAGTCAGTTTTGGTTCTTGTGGGTAATGTGGATAGGTTGACTAGAATTTTAGGTTTTGGGGTTTTCTCTTTGCCTTTTTAAGTATCTTGGTCTTCTGCTTGGGTGCCTATTTCAGGGCCAAGTCTATTTGAGATGGTGTTGTTGAAAAGATTGAGCGTTGATTGGCTAGGTGGAAAATGATGTATGATATAAACCTTGGGTATAATTCACCCTTAAAAATCGGCTTGCAAGAGAAGGGTATCCAAAATTTTATAAACACATAGTCAGAATTAGACTTAACCCATGTGGGACACTAGGATCGTAACATACCACCACGCTTCGCAGCTGATGTCCACGGCGGCTCACTCTATCGACATTGACCCTATGGTAGCCATTTCGCTTTTGGCGGCTTCACTCATCTATCAATATTCAATGACTTAATACTATGCCCATACATATCACCAAGACATTTTCATCCAGCCTATAGGTTGCCTCCTTCATGACTCAACCACAAAGCTGCAACTCATTCGATCCCATTTTCAACGTGGTGGTTAGCTCCGATACCAAATGATATGAACTTTGGGTAGAACTCACTCTTGAGAATCGGCTTGCAAGAGAAGGGTGCCCAAGAGCTTATATACACATGGTCAAGATTAGACTTAACCCATGTGGGACACTAGGATCGTAACAATGTATCTGTATATGGGTGGTATAGGTTTTCCCTTATAAAGAGCACTCTCTCTAACTTACCTACCTACTTGTCTCTTTTCCCCTTTCCTGTTGGTGTGGCACGTTACATAGAGAAGCTCCATTGAGATTTCTTATGGGGTGGGATAGGTGAAGAATTCAAATGTCACTGAGTTAGTTAGTCCAAGGTTTGCTCTCCTATTTCTGAGGGAGGTTTGGGAATTCAGAACTTGAGGATGTTCAATTGGGCACTTTTAGGGAAGTGGTTGTGGCGCTATGTGTATGAGAGAGAGGCATGGTAGAAAGTTGTTGTGAAATCTAAATTTGGTAGTGCTTTAGGCTGGTGGTGTTCTATTGATCCCCCTGGGCTGCATAGGGTGGGGTTATGGAAGAATATAAGGAGGGGGTGGAGGTTTTTTTATAGCTATACCATACTAGATTTTAGCTGGAATATGGGTCTAAGATCAAATTCTGGGATGATGTGTGGTGCGGAGAGAGATGGCCCTTAAGGAAGCATTCCCGGATTTATATTGCTCGTGTGAAGGATGATTCTGTTATAGTTTATTTAGGAGATGGATGTCTTGGATTCCTTCTTCACTTTGTTGTATTCTCTCATTGAGTGAGATGGGAAGGAAAGCTTTGGTGGGCCCCTTCATACAAAGGGATGTTTGATGTTAGCTCCTTTTACATGGTCCTTGCTTGTAAAGGTGGATTTCCTTTCCCTTGAAAGAGTATTTGGCGGACCAAGGTTTCTTTGAGAGTAGCTTTTTTTGCTTGGTCATAGTTGTAGGAAAGATTCTTACCATGTACAATCTTAGAAAGTGAAATGTCATTGTGGTTGATAGGTGTTGCATGTGCAAAAGAAATGGGGAGTCCGTGGACCATCTTCTCAATTGTGGACGCTCTCGGAGTGCTGTCATGTGGAAGATGGTGCCATCTTGCCTTTTGTGGTGCCTATGGAGGGAAAAAAATTATAGAAATTTCAAGGACCGAGAGAGGACATTGGAGGAGCTCAAGTCCTTTTATTCTCTTTTTACTTGGACATATGTGTTTTTAGCTCTCTTGGTGACTAGTTTTAACGAGTTCTCTTTTTTCTACTCTTAGTTATGTGTTTCTCTTGTGTACTTCTGTATACTTGGGTTGCGCATTGCGCTTTTAATGATATTTCAATTACTTATATATATTAATATATGCATATAAAAAAGATATAAGTGGCTGCTTCTATCAGTTGGTGTTTGACAATCATGATTTGAAAGAACTGTTATCATGAAGTTCGATTGAAAGGAAAATATCTAAGAGCTTACTGAACCATGTGTGATTTCATAATCTAATTTGATGGGCTAGAAATTTGATTCAGGGAAGTTGTTGCGGTTGTAGGAGCAGTTTTTTCTTATTCATTCATTTGTCATATCATGTGATTGGAATTGATTCACAATTTTGATGGTCTAATAAAATTAATCTTTTATTACTATATTCGTTATGCTATTATCCTAATATGATATGGATATATTCCTTACTTACAAGAAGGGTGTTAAATTTTGAAAGCAAACATTTATCTTGGTTTAGAAGTTGGATGCTCTGCAACTAGTTCGATGCTCTGCGACAGGGAGGCCCACGGAGCTTCTTTTTTGTCGATTGACTCTACTCCTCTTAGTCTCTCTGCTCAGTGTTCCCCAGAGGGGGGATCGTGTGTCCCTGCAATAGGGATTTTGGGTAAGAAGCCTGGCGAGCGGGTGTTTTCTGGGCCCGCTGTTGGTGGCTGTGAGGAGGTTGGGAGGGAAGTTTTAGTGGGAAGCAATCCAGCTGATCAATCTCTGGGTGGTTCTGTGTTGGCATTTCTGTGCAAGGAATCGGAGATAAGTGCGACATCGGTTGATAGTTGGGGTCCTACCACAGTAGAGGTTTCTACTGCCCAGGAGTCTTTTGTTCCAAATTCTTTTCCTGAGGAGTCGTTGGAGGAGCAGGAGAGGGTCTTTATCACTAAGGCTTGCAAGGAAGTCGGACTATCTTGTGACAAAGAAGAAGGAAAGCTTGAGGAGACCATCGGGTTACTGATGGCTGACAACAAAGGCAATGAATTGGAAAGGGAAGAGGGTACCTCTACAGCCAAAAAAGGTAAGAGGGAGCTTTATCATTTGGAGTCTTCTGTCAATTTTTTGGAGTATTCTTCGAGGGACAGGAAAACGGGGAGGGCCAGGCGAGTTAAATCATGAAGCTCAAGATTCTTTTATGGAATGTGAGAGGCTTGAATGAGAAGGATAAGAGGCTGAGGGTTAGAAATTTGCTTAGAAGTTGGAAAGCGGATGTAGTTTGTTTCCAAGAGACTAAAATAGATTTTATTTCTTTTAACTTTGTGAGGAGTTTATGGGGCTGCCCGTATGTGGAGTGGTGCTATGTTCCTTCCATTGGGGCTTCGGGGGGCATTTTACTCATGTGGGATAAGAGGGCTGTTGAGAAGGTAGAGGTAGTGTTGGGGAATTATGTGGTGGCTTGCTCTTTCAAGAATGTTGAGGATGGTTTTCTGTGGGCGTTTGTGGGAGTGTATGGTCCTAACAGAGTATATTCTAGGCGTTTTCTTTGGGAGGAGCTGACAGGGGTTATGAGTTGCTGGGACGTGCCGTGGTGTATCGGTGGGGATTTCAATGTCACCCTCTACCCAAGCGAAAGGTCGAGGGGAACTCACTCACAGGCCGCAATGAGGGATTTTGGTGAGTTCATTTCGGAGCAGGGCCTCATGGACCTTCCCTTAGTTGGGGGGATCTCTACCTGGTCAAACAATAGCTCTTGGTCCAGGCTTGATCGATTTCTTGTCTCTCTGGATTGGGAAGCCCGTCATCCGGACTTGCGTCAAAAGAGGTTGCTTCGGGTTTGCTCCGATCATGCTCCTATCATTTTGGATTGCAATTCTTATCCGAGAGGTAAAAGGCCTTTTAAATTTGAAAATATGTGGCTCAAAGTGGAGGGGTTTGTGGACAAAGTGCGCAGCTGGTGGGACTCGTATCATTTTCAGGGCACGCCGAGCTTCATCCTTTCTAAAAAGTTGCAAGCGCTTAAGTGGGATATTAAAAGATGGAATGATCAAGATTTTGGCAACGTGGGGGTTTGCATCAAGGCTCATATGGAAGATCTTAAAGCTTTGGATAGGATGGAGGAAGAGAGAGGCTTATCTTCAGAAGAGATTGAGAGGAAAAGGGTGCTTGCTAGAGAGCTAGAATCTTCTCTTCTTCAAGAACAAATATGTTGGAGGCAAAAATCTAGGATCCGTTGGTTGAAAGAGGGCGACAAGTGTACGAAATTTTTCCATCGGATCACTAATGCCAACTGAAGACAGAATTATATTGAGTCTTTGAACATTTATGGCACTAGTACTTCAGATCAAGAGGCTATTAGTAATCATATCACTCAATTTTATGAGTCACTCTTCACAGAGACTCTTGGATGGAGACCGAGGTTGGATAATCTCCATTTCGATACGTTGGAGGAGGATGAGTCTTCTAGTTTGGAGGTTCCCTTCGAGGAAAGGGAGGTGTGGGAGGTGGTCAAAAAAATGGATAGGGACAAGGCTCCAGGCCCGGATGGTTTCTCTATGGCTTTCTTCCAGGATTGTTGGGAGGTGATCAAACTGGACATCATGGTTGTTTTTATGGAGTTCCATGACCGAGGTAAATTCGAAAAAAGCCTCAATGCTATGTTTATTGCTCTTAATCCGAAGTCGCATGGGGCTTTTGATCTGAAGGATTTTCGCTCTATCAACCTCGTGGGGGGGATCTATAAGATTATTGCGAAGGTTCTAGCCAATAGAATGAGGAGAGTCATGAATCGGGTGATTTCCAACCCGCAGAATGCTTTCGTTAGAGGAAGACATATTTTGGATTCAGTGCTCATAGCCAATGAATGCCTGGACAGCCGCATCAGATCTGGGAATCCCGGACTCTTGTGTAAGCTGGATATGGAGAAGGCTAATGATCACATGAACTGGAAGTTTTTAATCTATTTGCTAAGGAGGTGTGGTTTTGGTGAGAAATGGTGTACATGGATCGAGCATTGTATCTCGTCGGTGCGGTTTTCAGTGTTGATTAATGGCTCTTCCTCCAGTTTCTTTGAGAGTTCGCGTGGGGTGAGACAAGGTGATCCTCTTTCGTCTTTTTTGTTCATCATGGTCATGGAGGCTTTCAGCAGGATGATCAATGCTTCCATCAGTAGGGGTTTTATCAATGGCTTCTATGTGGGTGCTAGAGTGCCTGAGCGGGTAACTCTTTCTTACCTTCTCTTTGCTGATGATACGCTAGTTTTTTGTGGGGCTATTCCTGGCCAAGTTAGATTTATTAAAGCCCTCCTTATTGGCTTCGAGGCGGTCTCAAGGTTAAAAGTGAACTGAGCCAAATCTGTCTTGGTCCTTGTCGGAGGTTCGGTGGTGACAGGGGAGTTGGCTGGTATCCTGGGTTGTGGCACTAGTTCTTTGCCCTTGAGGTACCTGGGTCTTCCGCTAGGGGCTTCGTTCAAGCTTTTGGCTATTTGGGATGATTTGTTGGAGAAGATTGCTAGAAGGTTGGCCCCTTGGAAGCGCTCGTACCTGTCCAAGGGGGCGAGACTCACTCTCATCAAGAGCACCTTATCCAACCTCCTCACCTATTTCCTGTCTCTGTTCCCCATTCCTATTTCTGTGGCGAAGCACATTGAGAAAATTCAACGGGATTTTTTATGGGGGGGTCTCAATGACGAGCCTAAGTTCCACTTGGTCAGTTGGAAAGAGGTTTGTTCTCCGATAGCTGAGGGTGGTCTAGGGATTCGAAGTTTGCACTTTTTTAATCAAGCTCTTTTGGGGAAATGGTTATGGAGATTTGCTAATGAGGAAGAAGCTTGGTGGAGAAGTATTTTGGTGGCAAAGTATGGGGTGGATTGGGGTGTGTTATAGTTTGTATGAACGTTTTAGACACAAAAGGCGGAGGCTATTTTATTATTCAACTTATGTTAACCTAATACAAACATCCTATTATATAGGATTAGGGAAATACCATAAAGACTAAAATACCCCCAAAACCTTAATGACTCAAACCCTAACTCTTCTAACACTCCCCCTCAAGCTGGAGCATATACATCATATGAATCCAGTTTGGAAGATACAAGCAAACGAAAAACAACTAGAAAACATATTCTAACACTCCCCCTCAAGCTGGAACTGCTTGGACCACACAAGTTAATTAAATAAAACTTCAATGCCGGTCAAAAACTCGTTGGTAACTTGAACAACCATTTGATCGGTTCTCGCTGAAAAACACCAAGGCCGGTCGGATGCAACGATCACTTGATCGGTTCTCGCCGGAGAATCCAAGGCTGGTCGGATACATCGATCTTGGGATTGGTTCTCGCCGAAAAACACCAAGGCCGGTCGGATGCAACGATCACTTGATCGGTTCTCGCCGGAGAATCCAAGGCCGGTCGGATACATCAATCACAAACAACAAACAAACAACAAATTTTCATATGATTAACCAACAAGATTAGCCGGAAAACAGACACCGGAAAAATAAAAAACTTTGCCGGAGCTTCGCTAGACATACGCCGGAACTTTGTCGGGGCTTCAAAACTGGCCGGAAACACACAGAACAGGCTGGCAATACCTAAAAACCAGAAGAAAAACACTGAAAAACAGAACAGAAACAGTCACTGGAGGCTCGCCGGACCATTGCCGGAGTATCGCCGGAACTTGCCGGAGAAGACAGAACACTCCGGCCACTTCAAAAACAGCAACTACAGAATCAATAGAGGGCCACACAGTAACGTTTCAACACCAAAAGCATCAAATCGTCGGAATATTTTTTTTCCCCGATGGCCGCTGCAACTTTTCCGGCCACCACAGAACACTCCGGCCACTTCAGACAAGACAGAAAACCACCGCAGAACCATCCGGCCAGCATCATAGAACATAAAAAACAAACAAAAAAAAAATATATATATATATATATATATATATATATATATATATATATATATATTTTTTTTTTTTCTCACCAGAAGGAGTTCCGGTCACCATAAAACAAGAACAAAACAGCTCTATGGAACTCTTTGAAGGTACTGCCCGTGTGGGTTAGCCCACACGGGCAGTGCGGCCACCAAGTTGAAAACTAAACTACCCAAGAATCGAAACAAGCTTTGATACCATGTTATAGTTTGTATGAACGTTTTAGACACAAAAGGCGGAAGCTATTTTATTATTCAACTTATGTTAACCTAATACAAGCATCCTATTATATAGGATTAGGGAAATACCATAAAGACTAAAATACCCCCAAAACCTTAATGACTCAAACCCTAACTCTTCTAACAGGGTGGATGGCGTTCTAAAGTTCCTCGTGGAACACATGGGGTGGGGTTGTGGAAACATATTTGTAAGGGTTGGGGGTTGTTTCATAGCCACGTTAGATTTGATTCTGGATTGGGGGTGAAAGTCAGATTTTGGGAAGATACTTGGTGTGGCGATATGTCCCTCAAGGAAGCTTTTCCCGGTCTCTTCAACATTGCTAGCAATAGGGATGCTTCCATTGCGGATATTCGAGAGTGTTCTAATGGTATGGTTCACTGGAATGTTACATTTACCCATAGAATTCATGATTGGGAGGAGATGGTCTTAGCCTCCCTCTTCTCGCTCTTGTATTCGTCTTCAATTCGTGGGGAAGGGGAGGATCGGATGTGGTGGACCCCTTCAAGAAAAGGGAAGTTTGAGGTTCGCTCTTTTTATAGGATGCTTGTCTCAAAAGAGTCCAATCACTTTCCTTGGAAAAGCATTTGGCGCACAAAGGCTCCTACGAGAGTGGCCTTTTTTGCTTGGTTGGCCGCCCTTGGAAAATCTCTCACATTGGATAATGTTCGAAAGAGAGGCATTGTGGTGATTAATCGCTGCTGTATGTGTGAAACGGACGGGGAGTCTGTGGATCATCTATTTCTTCATTGTGAGGTTGTGCGCAAGTTGTGGGAGGTTATTTTCTCTCGCTTCAATTTGTGTTGGGTTATGCCTAGAAGTGTCAAGGATTTGTTTGCCAGTTGGTGGTCGGGTGGGAGACCTAGTAGTGCCGTGGTGTGGAAGATGGCTCCCCTTTGCCTGTTATGGTGCCTTTGGAAGGAGAGAAATGCGAGATGTTTCAAGGATTTGTCGAGGAATCTTGAGGACCTTGTTCATTTCTTTTTGTACACTCTCTTCACTTGGACTGCAGGCTGGCTTGCTCCTATAGTGATTAATTTTTCTGATTTCCTCTTTTTGTTCTCTTCTTCTCTCTCCCCAGCTTAGTCGCTCTCTTGTATACTCCTTGTGTACTTGGGTTGCGCCCCTCTGCGCTCTTTAATGCATTATTACTTATCAAAAAAAAGAAGTTGGAGGCATCTCTCAGAAATTTCCTTCTGGAAAAAGATTATTTTATTTCTATTTGATTTTGAAATTATTGTTTTTGTGATAGGGATTGAAAGCCAAAGTTAGATTTCATACTAAATGCTTCCTTTATCTGTAATTTTAAATTATTTGTTCTTAATTATACCTTTCAACTGCTTGTCAGCGCCTTTGACCCTTGGCCTTGGCCTGTCTGGTAAGTTTAGGTTATGATCCTATCAAAAAACTGCTTTGCAAGTCCTCTGCTTTGATGTGCTTCTCTGTTTATCTTTGTTACAAAAAAATGGAGATTGCGGTTAGCATTTTGTTCTTGTTTTTGCAGATAGAGAATGAATATGGATACTACGAGAGTGCGTATGGAGATGGAGGGAAGCGATATGCCATGTGGGCTGCTAGCATGGCTGTTTCTCAGAATATAGGCGTCCCTTGGATTATGTGCCAGCAATTTGATGCTCCTGATACTGTGGTAAGAATTTGTTTTCTAACCTGAAGCGTTGTTTATCTACATTTATTGAAAATATTAAATGGAATGCTGATCCTAATATCACAAACTATTTCTAAGCTGAACCTCTACCAGATTTGTCTTGCCTCTTCTCTTTCTCTTCTCCCCTCTTCGCTCTCCTTCTCTCCCCCTCTCCTTTCTATCTCTTCTCCCTAGCTTCTCTCTTTTCTCTCTTTCCTGGCTTCCTCTTCTCTGGACTTCTTCTTCCTTTCTCTCCCCTCTTTCTCGAAGCATTTTTCTTCTCTGTTTGCCCTAATTTCAGTGTATTGTTGTGATCAGTGTTTGTCCTGGTGTCCCCATCAACTCACTCTAAATACTACAGAATGTCAACAGTTTTGATTTGATGACTGCCCCCTCTTTTTTCTTCTTTTTCTCATTTAATAGACCTGTTCTCTAAAATCTTCTCTCTCTCTCTCTCTCTCTCTCTCTCTCTCCATGTGCTCAAGGCATTCATTTCATACACAGATGCAATATCCTCTGACTTGTGTGCGTCTTCTTGCCGACATGTTAGTTCATTCTTATTTGAGTTGGAAATTGTTATGGTACTTATACATGAATTCAAAAAGTTACAGGAACACTATATGCTTACAAATATTTGTCAAACATAGCGATTTTATTATTCTTGATGTAGTCAAGATTGGGCTTTCCTTTCACTTCTTTCATAAGGATCAGTTCTTATATTCTTTTGATTGATAATATTTGGATCAATGAGAATATTAATATTCAACTCAAAGCGTGGCCTTTCATATTTCCTTTGCAGATTGATACTTGTAACTCCTTCTACTGTGACCAATTCAAACCTCTTTCTCCCAACAAGCCCAAAATTTGGACTGAGAATTGGCCTGGCTGGTAATGTTATATTTCACCTTTTATCTCTGTATTTTCCACCTTTTTCTATGTTCGCATTTGAAAGTTTATTTCTCTTTTTTGATCTAATTATTTTCATTATTTACCTTTTATAGATGTACAATATAGTAATATCTAACACTTGATTTTTACGCAAGTTTGTGTCCAAACTGCTCCTTTGTGTCACTAATTACACATACAAGTCAAATAAATAAAGCAAGTTATTAATATAATAATGGAAACTACAACATAACGATGAAGCTATAAACTAACATATTTTGGATTCTTTAACTCCTCATTCTCTCAATCTTGGTTGATTCTCAATCTATTTTGTGTTAATATGAGAAAGAAGGGGGATATGGGTCAGTAAAACCCAATTTTATCTAGATGCCTAAGCAAGAGAGAGAGATATCATTAAAGTATTAAAAAGGGTTGTCTTCTGGTGAAAGGAGGTCTGACCTATCAATTCCACTATGGTGCTACAGTTGACAATGAACATGTGGTTAGAAGTAGTATTCAGGAAAAGGTCATCCTGAAAATTTGTTTTATGATGTGATTACTTAATAGCCTCACTGAACCTCCTGAGAAGCCTAGCCTGAAGATCTATAAGAGCCACTTATGTTTAGAAGTTTGTGTAGAAGTTACTGTCTTCAGATTGAGAAGAAAGATTGAATATTGGCATGTTGACCTAGTAAAGTGTTTAATGTCTCTGGCATGGTCTCTAAAGGAACCATCAATAACTCTTGGTTCTATGAGGCCTAGTATCAAGGTTATTTTCTGAACTAATGGTCCATTTGGTATGAAGGAAAAGGGGAGGGATGTGTTAGGTGTGACTTGCCACCCATCACACATGGGCCCCACTAGTTCTCTACTCCTTTTGGGTTTAGGAGACTTTTGTCCAAGTTTGTTTTAGAGTCCTTCTCCTATGTGTTATTGGACTCCTTGTTTGACTTATAGTAGAAATCCTAGACCAACATGTAAAAGGAGAGTTAAAGCTTCTATATAAGGAACAAAGCACAAGGTGAATTTGTGTGTGTGCCAAAAACGTGAAGCACCAAAGGGAGGAGAAAATAAAGAGAATTTGAGAGAAGAAGGTACAAGGGCAGCAAGGGTGTTTTCTTCTTGGTGGTTTTTGGGGAAGCCAAAAACAAGTGATTAGAAGAAAAAGGGTGCTGCAGAGTGAGAGAAGAAAATAGAGATCAGCCGCCATCTGTTCCAGCAAAAGAAGAGTTTGTACATCTGTCTTTTGTATTCTATTTTGGGAATAATCTCTCTTGTGTGATAGTGAGATTTGGGTGTATTGGGGCTTTGGGATCTGAGTGATTTTCTCTTTACTATTTTTGTACTCCATCTTTTGATAGTGGATTTTCTCCGGGTCGTCTTCGCCAGTGGATGTAGGCTTGTTAAGCCGAACCACTTAAATCTTTGTGTCGTGTGTGATTGCTTATCTTTGTTATTCCGCATTCTTCTTATTTTTCGCATCTCACGGGTCTTGGGAAATAGGATTAATTTCCTAACAACTGGTATCAAAGCTGTTGGTTCGAGTGGGAGCGATGGCAAGTGAAGAAGGAAAGATGGGAATCGAGAAGTTCGACGGCAAAGATTTTGGGTTTTGGAAGGTACAGATTGAAGATATTCTTTATGGGAAGGATCTTCATCAACCTCTTTTGGAAGAACAACCCGACGACATGGATGATAGCGAGTGGGCTCTGCTTGATCGTAAAGCCCTAGCAGTTATCAGGTTATCACTGTCAAAATCAGTTGCACACAACGTTGTAAAGGAGAAGACAGCAGCAGGTCTAATGGCGGCTTTGTCAAGCATGTATGAGAAGCCGTCGGCTAACAACAAGGTGCATCTGATGAAGAAATTGTTCAACCTAAAGATGGCGGAAGGAGCTTCGGTGGCACATCATCTCAATGAGTTCAACACCATCACAAATCAATTGTCCTCGGTGGAAATTAATTTTGATGATGAGGTTCGCGCGTTGATCGTCTTGGCATCTTTGCCAAATAGCTGGGAAGCAGTGAGGATGGCTGTGAGTAACTCTGTAGGAAAGAGTAAACTGAGCTATGAAGACGTCAGAGATTTGATTGTCAGTGAAGAGGTTCGCAGAAGAGATGCGGGTGAAGCCTCTTGTTCTGGTGCTGCTTTAAACCTCGAGACTCGGGGCAGAGGACAAGATAGAAACTCTGGTCAAGGCAGATCAAATTCCAGAAAAGGGAGAAGCAAATTTAGATTCGACCGACAACCTGAGTGTTGGAACTGTGGCAAGACTGGCCACTACAAGAAGAATTGCAGGGAACTGCGGAAGGAGACTGAGAATGATTATGCAAACGTAGTGACAGAAGAAGTATATGATGCCCTACTTCTTTCTGTTGACAGTCCCCTTGATTCTTGGGTCTTAGACTCAGGAGTATCTTTTCATACGACAGCGATCCGTGAAATTCTCGAGAACTATGTTGCTGGAGATTTCGGGAAGGTGTATTTGGCTGACGGAACGGCGCTGGATGTTGTGGGCTTAGGCGATGTTCGCATTAGAGTTCACAGTGACTCGGTATGGAAGCTACAGAAGGTCAGGTATGTTCCGGAGCTGAAGAAGAATCTAATTTCAGTGGGACAGCTTGATGAGGAAGGGCATTCAATTCATTTCCACGGTGGAAAGTGGAAGGTCAGCAAGGGAGCTAGGATTTTGGCTCGTGGTCATAAGACGGGTACTCTCTATATGACCACGAACAGCAAGGATACAGATGCTGTTGTATATACGACTGCTGACTCAAAACTATGGCACCTAAGGCTTGGGCACATGAGCGGGAAAGAGATGAAGGTACTTATGTCAAAAGGGAAACTACCGGGGTTAAAGTCAGTTGAGTCTGATTTGTGTGAAGGCTGCATCATAGGGAAGCAGAAGAAGGTGAGTTTCGTGGAAGTTGGCAAAGCACCTAAGCTTGGAAAGCTGGAGCTGGTACACACGGATTTGTGGGGTCCAGCACCAGTGGCATCTCTTGGAGGCTCGCGGTATTACATCACATTTATTGATGACTCAAGCAGGAAGGTATGGGTTTATTTCTTGAAAAGTAAATCTGATGTATTTAAGACTTTTAAGAAATGGAAGGCCATGGTTGAGACTGAAACAGGCTTGAAGCTCAAGCGTTTGAGATCAGACAATGGAGGAGAATACGAAGACAGGGGGTTTAAACAGTTTTGCGCAGTGAATGGGATTAGAATGGAGAAAACTATCCCGGGAATGCCGCAGCGGAATGGCGTGGCTAAGTGCATGAACATAACTCTCAATGAGCGTGCTAGGAGTATGAGGTTGCATGCTGGGTTACCAAAGACTTTCTGGGCTGATGCAGTGAGCACTGCTGCATACCTGATAAATAGGGGGTCTTCCGTTCCCCTGAGCTATAGACTACCGGAAGAAGTCTGGAGTGGAAAAGAGGTAAATCTTTCACATCTGAAAGTTTTTGGTTGTGCTTCGTATGTCCATGATGAGTCTGATTCTCAGAGTAAACTAGATGCTAAATCTAGAAAGTGTTTCTTCATTGGATATGGAGATGAGGCCTTCGGTTATCGATTTTGGGATGATCAAAATCGGAAGATCATTAGAAGTCGGAATGTGACTTTTAATGAGTGTGCTATGTACAAGGATGGGTCAAGTACAGAACCTGAAGTTACAGAGCAGGAACCGAAGAAGTCTGAGTTTGTTAACTTAGATGATCTTTCTGAAAGTACAGTGCAGAAAGAGAAACAATTCGTGGAGGTGGAGCTTGATAAACAGTGTTCACTCACGGATGAATGTGATGACAGAAAATCTTCAAGAAACTTACAGCACCGGGAAGAGTCTTATTCTTTAGCAAGAGGCAAAGAGAAACGTGATCGAAAAGCAACAAAGAGGTATGGCTTTGAGGATATGGTTTCTTTTGCTCTAAAAGCTAGTAGTGGAGATCCGTTGTCTATTCAGGATGGTATGCCGAAAGAGGTGGAGTCACTACGGAGTGGTAAAGCTTGGGAATCGGCAGAATTACCCAAGGGAAAGAAGGCTAAAGGGTGCAGATGGGTCTACAGGAAGAAAGAGTCATCGGATAAAGCTGTATGGTCGACGGGACAAATAGGGAGGCATGGTATTATGTCTAAATCAGGTCCTATGCTCAAGTTCAAGAGGCGCTTGGACTTGAGGGACACTTGTAGAGTGTGATTGCCCTTGGGGGCTGAGGCGGAGACATCTAGAGGAGACATTTTGGTAGACTTGATGGGATTCAAGTCAAGGTGGAGATTGTTAGGTGTGACTTGCCACCCATCACACATGGGCCCCACTAGTTCTCTACTCCTTTTGGGTTTAGGAGACTTTTGTCCAAGTTTGTTTTAGAGTCCTTCTCCTATGTGTTATTGGACTCCTTGTTTGACTTATAGTAGAAATCCTAGACCAACATGTAAAAGGAGAGTTAAAGCTTCTATATAAGGAACAAAGCACAAGGTGAATTTGTGTGTGTGCCAAAAACGTGAAGCACCAAAGGGAGGAGAAAATAAAGAGAATTTGAGAGAAGAAGGTACAAGGGCAGCAAGGGTGTTTTCTTCTTGGTGGTTTTTGGGGAAGCCAAAAACAAGTGATTAGAAGAAAAAGGGTGCTGCAGAGTGAGAGAAGAAAATAGAGATCAGCCGCCATCTGTTCCAGCAAAAGAAGAGTTTGTACATCTGTCTTTTGTATTCTATTTTGGGAATAATCTCTCTTGTGTGATAGTGAGATTTGGGTGTATTGGGGCTTTGGGATCTGAGTGATTTTCTCTCTACTATTTTTGTACTCCATCTTTTGATAGTGGATTTTCTCCGGGTCGTCTTCGCCAGTGGATGTAGGCTTGTTAAGCCGAACCACTTAAATCTTTGTGTCGTGTGTGATTGCTTATCTTTGTTATTCCGCATTCTTCTTATTTTTCGCATCTCACGGGTCTTGGGAAATAGGATTAATTTCCTAACAGGATGGAGAAGGGAGGAAGGAAAATGAGGGGTAGATTGTCTTTTTCTAGTGTTTGGTAAAAGGGGAAATGGGTTGGAAGGAAGGAGGGACAGATGGTGATAGTTCATCCAGACCCACACGTTTAATCCTCCCAGTTTGGGAGAAAAAATGGAAAGGAGGATGAGGGTTGATGTGCTTTCACAATTTTATTCCTCATAGTCTTAATTTTTAAGATTGTCCTTTTCTTCAAAAAGGTTATTATGGCAAAAAGAACACAAAATACAAAATTGTCTTTCTTTGCTCTCGTCATTTGCCTCTGCCAAACAAGGGAAAGAGAGATACATTTTTCATGCTTCCATTTATCCATCCCTCTTGCCAAACATATATCATAGAGAATCATCATCTCTTCTTTCCATCCTCTCTTCCATCCTACATTTTTCTTCCTCCCACTTTTCCATCCTTCCCACCATACCAACCCTAATTATTAGTGAAATGTTTTGACAAAAAGGATCATGTGATTTCGGTAGGGAGGCAAGTCATGGCAAAAGTTAAGCTCAGTAAGTGAACAAACCCACCTTGAGCACGGGAGGCTTGCCTAGACTGGATAGCATAATTGTGTGTTCTGTAATTGAGGAGAAACTACTGGCATGGTCTTGAAAGGATCACTAGTCTTAGAAGTTCTTCAGTCCCATGATGCACAATGATTAGGTATTTTTTTGATTAAGCCATTCGTGTAATGTTTTTGGCAATGGCACCTATGTATGAGTACTGTGTAGGTATTAAGCTCAGGCAAAAGTGAAGCTTATCTAACTCACAAGCCTGCGTTGAACAAGGGAGGTTGCCTAGAAGGGATACCTTAATTGTATTGCTGTGAAACTTAAATATTTATCTCTAAGCATTTTTTTTTTTTTTTTCAAATCTTACAATGTCATTTGAAGGCGTGGGTCCTTAGAAAATTTCTCAGCAAGAAAGTCGCTGAGAAAAAAGAAAAAGAAAAAAGACTCTAAGAAAGTCAATTTCGTTGGTTTTTTTTTTTTTTCAGTCCTAGAAAAGATCTGCTAGTATTTATATCAAGAGTGTAAACTCTGGTACCAGAATTGCTGGTTGCCTGATTCTGATGACATTTCACCGTTATAACCTTTATTTTAGCTTAATGTGCCCCGTTTCATGCTCTTTTATAGATATAGTAATATATGTATGTTGTGTGTGTGGGTGTGCGTATGTGCATACGTATGTATATATATTTATATAGATGCATGTATATCTGTATGTACATATATGTGCAATTGCTTTTGTGTATATATGCAATATATTTTTGTATATAGGATCCAGATGTCTTTCACTTTCTAAGGTCACGTTCATTTTTCTTCTATGTGTGGACATTTATTTAAAATAGAAGTTTGGGATAGAATTTTCTTCATAGAGCATTTCAATTGTTGGCTTGGTTTCAGAGGAATCTTTAAATTATCCCCTCATCTACTGCTACTGTGCCTCCTCCATAAAGTTTTCTTGCTTGTTTGTGGTTCAGTCTCCTAGCTGTTTCTGACTTTGTCAAGTAATCTTTTCTTGAGCTGTATTTTAAGTGCAATTAGCTGAGGTCCAGAATAATGTTTGATTTTTCTGCCAAATGATTTTTAATTCAGTGATGTTTGAGTTTTCTTGCTTTAGGTTGACTTTTTTACTCTAAGGTAGGCAAAAGTCTTTTAAATGCCCTCCAGTCTAGCTCTTGAAATCATTTTTTATGTCTTTACTAATTTTGCAGTAAGTCTTTCGCTATTTTCAGGTTTAAAACATTTGGGTCCAGAGATCCTCATAGGCCACCTGAAGATGTGGCTTTTTCTGTAGCCCGTTTTTTCCAGAAAGGTGGTAGTGTCCAAAACTACTACATGGTATTTCACTTACTTTTCTATTTATCATGAATTGTTTTGTACGTTTAGTAATTGTTTTATTTGGTAATTTACTTGTAGTACCATGTTATCAACTCCTAATTACTAGTAGTATGTCATAATTGATATTGTTACATTATCGTGGTCCTCATCATAATACATTATCACGGTCCTCATTATAATCTCATTACTATTTTATTTTTAGTATCATGGTGGGACAAATTTTGGTCGCACTTCAGGTGGACCATTCATTACAACAAGTTATGACTATGATGCACCAGTTGATGAATATGGTATGCACTACATTTCTCGTTCTAATGATTATATGCTCAGGTTTTATATCTGCAATATGGAATAATAGGTAATTTACTACAATCAACATGCAATTTAATATTAGTTGAAGGTTTCTCACATCACTCACAGGATTGCAAAGGCTTCCAAAATGGGGTCACCTTAAAGAACTTCATGGAGCTATAAAGAAATGTGAGCATGTATTACTCAATGGTGACCCAGTTCATATGTCACTTGGTCCTAATCAAGAGGTAATTTTCTTTTATACCTTTTACACTTATCAGTGCTATATTGTTAAATGATTTCTTTGTTTTTTTTTTTTTTGCTGGTTGATTAAATCCAAATTTGTGCAGTGTATTCATATAACCTTTTGCTGACTTCATACTTGCAAGAATATTTCTATGAATAGAAATTAATATATTTAGTAATTGAAACATACTTTGGTAGTACTAGTGTGCTTGATACTCATTGGTTGCCCACTTTCTAATAGCCTAAGTGATGGAGGACACACAGTAATAAAAGAAATCACAGGGTGAAGGAAAGTGTAAAGAGAGGAAATTGAGGAAAGAGAAGTGAAAAAGCCCAAAGAAGAGAAAGAAGAAAGTAGAAGCTAGAAAGAGAAAGAAGGCAAAAAGCTGGGAAAGAGAAAGAAGAGAAAATCACTTTTGAAAGATACAAGAGTTGAATCAAACTCTTAAACTTTAGACCCCAACACGCAACAGAACAAAAAACAACATGACAATTGATATAATAAATATCACAATGTAAAACTTCTACAGTTATAAAACAATAAGCCAACAAACCACACAAAACAAAAGTTTTTGTTGATGAAGAGGGAAATATTGATACCTAGGAAAAACATCTCTAGGACAGCCAAACTCAGGATTCCACTCAATAATGTGAAGAACTAATTATAGGCAATAGTAAAACTTAAATCCTAATAAATTTACCAAGACCATCTATAGGACAATGTGCTCCTCATGAGTATCTCCTCCAACTCCCTCGTGGCCGATCTTCACCAAATGAACTCCTTACCGATCCCTACTAGTAGGTAGACTTGTGTTGTTTCTTCAATAGTGCAATCACATCACCATGTTGGCTTCAATGAACCCTCCAAGATTTCCACATGATGATCCTCTTGGAGTACCTATTCAAGATACTTGTGTAGTATCTATTTTCCTTCAACTCTTCAAGCCTTCCGAAAGTATTTACTGAATTTTTGCTCTAGGTAGCAGTGTGTTTTCTTCAATGGTTAGAGACCTATTTATAGGGAGTAGAAGAACCCTAAAAACCCAAAAAACCCAAGGAAAACTGTAGGTCAGTCTCCCAGTCCAAGTGGGAGACTGAAAACCTACTCCAAGGTGGAAAAGGACTTCTGCCGTGTGCTGGACGCCTGTGTGCGCTCGAGCCCAGGGATTCGTGCGCTCGAGCTCACTTAGGGGAGGAGGCGCTCAAGCGTTGGTGTGCTCGAGCCCAAGTGCTTGGGCACTCGAGCACAGGTGTGCTCAAGCCCAAGTGCTTTTGCGCTCGATACCAAGTCTCCAGAGTGCATCCAAATTGTCCTTTAAGCTAAATTTTCAATGGAGTTTATTGCATCTTGCATTTAAAACCCTGAAACACAAAAACAACACAAAATCAAACAAATAGCAATGCTAAGGATTTAACATATGCCAGTTTAAGGGGCTTAAATGTACAACATTCAACGCTTATCATGACTCTAAGTGGACATTCCACTTGTGGGAACCTCAAGGTCCTCACCACTCAACATGTTTCATGAAAGAATCCATGAAAACTGGGGGTCTAGGATCACATAGGAAAAAATACTTTTCATGCAGAGTGTGTTTTCACGCTAATACCAATTGAAAAATACAAGAGTTGAATCCAACTCTTATAATTTAGAGTCTTTGAAGAGGAAGAGGTTAAAAAGGTCGTGTTTAAGATGAATGGCAATAAGGCGTCGGGCCCCGATGGGTTTTCTTTGGCTTTCTTCCAAGTTTGTTGGGACGTGGTGAGGGAGGATATTATGAGGGTGTTTAGTGCTTTCCATGAGGGAGGGATGTTTGTAAAGAGCCTCAACGCTTCTTTCATTTCGCTTATTCCGAAGATTCCTGGTGCCACCAATCTCAAAGATTTCCGCCCGATTAGCCTTGTGGGAGGTATGTATAAAATTATTGCCAAGGTTTTAGCAAACAGATTGAAGGTTGTGTTGGATAAGATCATTTCCAAGTCGCAAAATGCCTTTATCAAAGGTAGACAGATTCTAGATCCCATATTGATTGCTAATGAATGCCTTGGTAGTAGGCTGAGATCTGGGGAGCCAGGGGTCATTTGCAAAATGGACTTGGAAAAAGCTTATGATAATGTGAATTGGGGCTTCTTGTTGTATGTGCTAAGGAGATGTGGTTTTGGAGGGGTTTGGTGTTCTTGGATTCAACATTGCATTTCCACGGTGCGGTTTTCGATTCTGGTAAATGGGTCTCCCGAAGGTTTTTTTAGCAGCTCCAAGGGTTTGAGACAAGGGGATCCTCTCTCTCCTTTGTTGTTTGTGTTTGTGATGGAGATATTGAGTAGGATGATTTCGGCAGCGGTTCAGAGGGGGCTGTTAGAAGGCTTCAAAATCAGCAACACTACAGTCTCTCACCTTTTATTTGCCGATGACACCTTGATTTTCTGCAATGCCAGGCCTGCCCAGTTACGTTACCTGCGGTGTTTGTTTCTGTGGTTTGAAGCTGTTTCAGGGTTGAAGGTTAATTTGGCTAAAACGATGCTTATTCCGGTGGGGAATGTGGAGCACGTGGATATGCTAGCCGGTATCCTAGGGTGTGAGGCGGTTACCTTGCCAGTGAAGTATCTTGGTCTCCCATTGGGAGGCTCTTATAAGTCCAAGCATATTTGGTATGAAGTTATTGAAAAGATTGAACACCGGTTAGCCAGTTGGAAAAGGTTGTATTTATCGAAAGGGGGCAGGGTCACCCTTATCAAGAGTACCCTTGCTAATATGCCCACTTATTTTTTGTCTCTTTTCCATATTCCGGCGAGTGTTGCGAGGCGCATTGAGAAGCTTCAACGCAATTTTCTATGGGGAGGGATAGGAGAAGAGTTTAAATACCACTTGGTGAAGTGGGCGCAGATCTGCACTCCGATCAAGGAAGGAGGGTTGGGTATTAGGAATCTAATGATCTTCAACCGCGCTCTTTTAGGGAAGTGGTTGTGGCGTTATGGGTCGGAAAGAGATGCTTGGTGGAGAGTTGTGGTAGATGCGAAGTATGGAAGTTTATGGGGAGGGTGGTGTTCTGCTGAGCCTGGAGGGACGTGTGGGGTGGGGTTATGGAAGAATATTAGGAAAGGGTGGGATACTTTCAAAGGCTTTACGAGATTTGAAGTGGGGGATGGGACCAGGATTAGCTTTTGGCATGATTGGTGGTGTGGAGATTCTGCTCTCAAGATAGCCTTCCCGATCCTTTTTAGTATTGCTTGTGCGAAGGATGCCTCAGTTGCGGATAACGTGGAGATGTTGGGTGGGTCCATTCAGTGGAATGTGAGTTTTTCCAGAGAGGCTCATGATTGGGAGGTGGAGGCCTTTGCCTCCTTTTTCCAGGTGTTACATTCTACTAGAGTAAGAAGAGGGTCGGAAGATAAGTTATGGTGGAACTCTTCCAAAAGAGGATCTTTCAAGGTCAAGTATCTCTTTTTCTCTTTGGCTTGTTCGGAAGGGAGGAGGTTTCCTTGGAAGAGGGTGTGGCGGACTCAGGCTCCCCCTAGGGCAGCGTTCTTTGTGTGGTTGGCAGCTTGGGGGAAAATTCTGACATTAGATAATCTCAGAAAGCGTAATGTGATTGTGGTGAACAGATGTTGGATGTGCAAGAAAAGTGAAGAGACGGTGGATCATCTTCTTCTTCATTGTGAGGTGGCGTCTGCTCTGTGGAGTGCCTTTTTTGGCCGTTTTGGGTTATCATGGGTGATGCCTAGACGGGTTTTCGAGTTGCTAGCATGTTGGTGGTCTGCAGGAAGGGGGGGGAGTGCTGCAGTCTGGAAGATGGTGCCTATTTGCTTTTTTTGGTGTATATGGAGAGAGAGAAATAATAGGTGTTTCGAGGATGTGGAGAGGTCTATTGAGGACACTTTAGCCTATTGTTTCCATACTCTTTATCTCTGGACTGTAGCTTATGTTTCTCCGGTTCCGCTTAGCTATGTTGATTTCCTTGTACGCTTTTCCCCTTCTAGTTAGGTGTTCCTAGTTGTATACTTCCAGTGTACTTTGGGGCGCCCTACGCTTTTTATAATATCAGTACTTACCTATCAAAAAAAAATTTAGACCCTAACATGCAACGGAACAAAAAACAACCGAAATGTAGTATCACACAAAGTTCCTGTCACAATTTCGTGTGTCTCATAGATAGAGAAAACAGAGAAAAAGTAGGCTTTAAATAAAAAACAGCTTCTAATATTTTTTAGAATGGAGCCCAAGTATGTATATCCATCACTAGTTTAAGTTTATAGACTGGATGCTCTAACATGGTATGGCTGCAAAATTTGTTCTTGGACTCCATGTGCCAAGCTCGTTAGTATTCGTTTCAGTTTTGGTTGGATCATCAAGCCCATTTTTCTTTGTTTCGGTTGTGGCATACGCCTATTTGTCATGGTTTTGATTTATTTAATTTTTTGGGGCTTTGACATGAGAGAGTACTAGGGAATCCGACATTGGTTGGGGGTATATGTATTTGTTGGCTTTCTTCACATACTAGTTTAAGCTTTTGGGTTAGATTCTCTAACACCCACCCAAGGGGATTTTAGGAAGAATGTTTTGTTTATTTTACTTCATTAAAATGCTTTACCACATCCACTTTTGGACTCAGAGAGTATGAAAATTGTAGCAATTTGAAGCTCTTATTACTTTCTCAATCATCCTATATCCAGCATAAAATCATTGTCTTACATCATGAGTGTAAACTTATAAAAAAAAAACAAAAAAAATCATGAGCATAAACTTCCTAATCACCTGAATTTGGATGCTGAGCTGAAGATAACCTATCTTGAGTAATGTTGGCTGCGTAATTACGATACTGCATATGGTGGAAGTATTACTTAGTGGGCATTGAAAACTATTACAACCTGTATACTACTCATCAGTTTCTCTATGTCTGTTATTTTTAATTTCATATTCTCTGTTTTCTATGATTTTGAACTGAAATTTGCCTTTATCTGTTCTTCTGCAATTGCTCCTGCTTACTGAATAATATGTTGTAGGCCGATGTCTACACTGACTCTTCAGGAGCATGTGCTGCCTTTATTGCCAACATGGATGAAAAAAATGACAAGACAGTAGAATTTCAGAATGTTTCATATCACCTACCTGCGTGGTCAGTTAGCATTCTGCCTGACTGCAAGAATGCTGTGTTTAACACAGCCAAGGTAACTATTAATTTTTTTTTTCATGCTTGTAGTCTATCAAACATTTATTGGAACAAATCCGATCTCCTAGGAAAAGAAGAATGCAATGTGATCATGGGAAGTTTTCAACAAATTCTAGAAGTTTATCAATGTGCATCAGTAATGACCTTGTGTACTGTTATAGCATCTTATTTTAGCGACAGTATGCATTTAAAATCACTCACTTGAACAATTTGCAGCCTATTAACTCAATACCAAACTTCGTAGAAACTTTTATGCACAAGTTGTCAGATTATTTGTATTATTTGCACCTATGCTTCTTACTTTCGACTTGCTGCGTCAATGGTATATGGCTAACAATAGTGCACTGACATGATTTTGGCTATCTCGTAGCAATGTGAATCAAGACATGGCTGTCAGTCACAAAATGCTTTCTGAAACTAGTAAATCTAGATGTTCTAGACATGGTAGAGATGCTAAAATACAGATCCCTTTGTACTCAAATCTATTACATAATTTCCTTATTGTTGTTTATTGTCGTGTTGGCAATTAATGTATGGAAATACACCGCTAAAATTAGTCATGATGACATGGATTCTCAGAACCTCCTTTATTGCGTATAGTATTCATGAATTGCATGAACCTTTGCACGTAAACATGAAACCCTTAACAGGTTAGAACTCAAACCACCATAGTGGAAATGGTACCGGAGGATTTGCAACCAACAATGGCATCACCAGATAAAGGCATGAAAGCTCTTAAATGGGAAGTATTTGTGGAGACAGCTGGGATTTGGGGAGAAGCTGACTTCATTAAAAATGGCTTTGTAGATCATATCAATACCACAAAAGATACGACTGACTACCTCTGGTATACAACAAGGTTTGTCTTGCCAAACAATATTAAATCATATTCTGGTCACTTGAAATGTTGTTTTTGTCATTCGAAGGTACTCTTTAGTAGTTGGTGGGACAGAACAGACTAACGATGGAGAAACATGCATGCACATAATGTTCAATTTTTTTTTTTTTTGTTTCATAAGGAAAGTAGAAGCATCTTTAGTTATATCACTATCTGTTGATTAGTAGCCGTATTGAAAATATAGATGCTTATGGAATAATGTATGTATTCACTTTACTGTCTGTATGTGATCAACATTTTTGATTATGCCACAACCTATTTAAAGAAAGCACAAAGTTTGTTAGAACAGTTTCCTAGTGCTCAACACCAAATCAAATTGGACCTGCAAGAAAAGGAAAATCTAAGCACAAGAGCTTGCCGATGGGTGCTGGCGGGGGATAGCTCCATTATCTTATCTAAGAAGGAAAGCTGAAAGCAATTAACGGGAGTTTTTAGATGAGGGAAAAAACTCCTTCATACCTGGTTTAATCTTCCCTTTTATAGTATTTCATCATGGCTGTTGAAGGATCTGTTTTAGCCTCATTGATTCGTGGGAACAAGGCTTCGGTATCGGGATTCCATTCTTCCCTAAAATTTGGAACGTTAATGGTATCTCGGGATTGGATGTGATTACAATTTTGTGGTTGTTGGAGTGAATCCTTGCTGCACGTGATATGATAAGACCGGGTTTTTGGATCTGCTATCAGGCTTTGTTGGGCCTATGAGGTCATGGTCAGTCTTATAATGATCTCGGTTGGCTGGACTACTTTGTTGGCCCCATTCCCAACGAAGTTTTCCTCCAACCCAAATTAAACTGACATTGGTTCAAAACCACATGCTCTATTAAAAGATGCCAGTTTAATAGATTGTATTGAAGGAAATTTCTCAAGTCCAGTTTGGAGGAAAACTTGTTTTTAAAGAACAAATCCCTCTACATCTCTCAACATTTCCTACATTTCCTAATAATATGAAGTATTGAAACATCTAAAATCTGGCACTATCTAAATTTCTTCTTCTTCAATCCTTTTGTCAAATGACCTAGCTTTAAATTCATTTTTAGATTCCTATCTCAATTTGCCTCTTCGATTCAAGTCTAGCTTTAAAAATCATTTCAGCTTCCTTCCATACAGTGGGCTAAACTAGAATCCTATAGTCCCTTGTTGGTCCTCCAAATGCTTTCCGCCCACTAAAGATAAAAGAGTCAGTACTCTTAAGTGCTCTTCGTTGTTTGTCTCAACTGTTTGGAACTTTCATTTTCCAACCATTTGGAGTTATATGATAGATATGTTAAATGACCACTTATGTCAAAAGCTTAAACTGATAGGAAGTGATTCATTTGATCATAGAATTAATATTCTAATATTCCCCATCACTGGGCTCAAATTCTCTCTTAATAAGTGAGCCCCAATTGATGATTTTCTCTTTTGTTTTTCTCCTTCTAGTTAGGTGATCCTGTTGTATACTCCCAGTGTACTTTGGGGCGCCTTTACGCTTTTTAATAAAACAGTTTATTACTTATCAAAAAAAAAAAAGAAAGTGAGGCCCAACATGTGGAATATTTAATTGAAATGGGAGGTGACGGAGACAAGGTTCGAACTCATGATCTTTGCTTTGATACAATGTTAAATCTACTTATCTCGAAAGCTTAAAACTTATAGGAAATAGTGAATTTAATCATGTAATTTATATTCTAACAAGATCCTGCTATAATTGGTGCTCCACTTTTACCCCACTTGTAATTGAAATGGGAGGTGACGGAGATAAGGTTTGAATTCATGATCTTTGCTGTGATATAATGTTAAATTACCACTTATCCCAAAAGCTTAAACTTATAGGAAATGATGAATTTAATCATGTAATTTATATTCTAACAAAATCCTGCTGTAATTGGTGCCACTTTTACCCCACTTGTAATTGAAATGGGAGGTGACGGAGACTCGGTTCGAACTCATGATCTTTGCTTTGATACAATGTTTAATCACCAATTATCCCAAAAGCTTAAACTTATAGGAAATGGTGAATTTAATCAAGTAATTTATATTCTAACAAGATCCTGCTATAATTGGTGCCACTTTTACCCCACTTGACATTCGCTTTCTGCTTTCAGCTAGATTCCTTCCTGAATTTGTCTTCTTCCAGCTCACTCTGTATCTGAACTCTTCTCTCAATATTCAAATTATCGACTATCTAACTTGCTGCCAGTTCTCACCCTTGTTCAACACTTGTCAAGGTAATAAAATAGATTACTATGATTCTTATGGAAAAACTCTTAAAAAATTTTTATCACCCAATAATTTACATTGGATGATCTTTTCTATGATCATCAACCTTGAAAAGATATTAAAATGTATTAGGGTTTGCAGATATTTCATTCTACTTGAAAGTTAAGAAACATGGAGGTTGAGATGATCAGTGCTCCATGGATGGGTGTTATGAGATCATAAAAAAGCATCCTTTCTAACAAAGGCTTGCATCCCATGTTAATGATCACTAGTTGAATGTGCAAACACTTTGTTTCACTTCCAAACGACAAAAAGAGAAACAAATGCTGAAACAGGAATGAATTGTATAAACAAGGCTCTGATACTATGTTAAAAAGCATGTGTCTCAAAAGTTTAAACTGACTGGAAGTAGGCCAACAATAAATATCAAGCTCATAGTAAAATGTCATATTTAACATTGTATTAGTGGGTGATTGGTCCCATCGATATGTATACATGGTGAAGCGAGATAGTTTTCAAATTGGTTTTCTGTAAGTTCTAGTATTGCAAAATATTGTATGAAATTGTTGAAAAAGGATCTCTCTCTCTCTCTCTCTCTCTCTCTCTCTCTAGCGAACACACCCACACACACACAAGGTTTGTGAATTTCTAAATCTGCTGCCCAGTATAAGAACTAGAAGAATATTGGTTTAATGCTTATAATGCATACCACTCTTGGTGGTTTGCATTGATATTTATAGAACTAAAAAAGTGTTGGAAATACATGAGAACTAGAAGAGCAGAGGAAGAGTCCTCGTTACATGCAGTTTATCTACAACTGAACCTCTTGGCTTATCCTATCTTCTACCACTTGTGGCTATCGGTTTAGGTTTGATCTCTTCTTGAGTGTGAGTCACAAAGTGATTCTCCTTTCATTGCCAATACATTAAGTGCTTTAACACTAAGAAGATAGAAGAAAAACTTTCTTTACCAGAACAAGCAAGAGGCAATATATTGAACACACAAATTTAGGGTTTACATGTTCAATGTGTTTGGGTATCCGTCTCTTGTATGAATCTGATTGAATTTTCACAACAGAGCTAGCCATGGGTTACCCGTCCTTTTACATAATGTTTTCTTTATTGGTTAGGAGAAAAAAATAAATGGTTTCTTTATGGGATTTATGCACTTTGGTGGATCTGTCATACTGCTCATATAGTTTTTAAGCTTATGACCACACAGAATGCAATGTATATGCAAAGTAAATGAAGTATGCATCTGCGATAGAAGTGGATTTAAAGATAAATTGAGTCATACTATTCTTGATGGCAGTATATTTGTTAATGAAAATGAAGATTTCTTAAAGAAGGGAAGCCATCCAGTTCTTCTTATTGAGTCAAAGGGTCATGCTCTCCATGCTTTTGTCAATCAGAAACTTGAAGGTCAGTATCCATTTCTTCCAACATTCTATTTACACATAATACATTAATCCAGTGACTCAATTGTTATACGTTGTTAATGTTGAAATATTAAGTTAAATGTTTAAATTCATCAATTTCTATCAGAAAAAACTTTTAAGACAAGTGGTGATTTAACATGATACTAGAGTAGATTTCCTATGTTAGAACTTTGTTTCTGTAATTTACTTCCCATTTCAATCAAATATTTCACGTGTTAAGCCTAACTTATTGAGGAAGAGTTTGAGCCTAGATGGTTGAAATACTAAGTTACATGTTTAAATTCACTCATTCCTATCAAGCTTTTGGGATGATTGACAAATTTGCAATTTCTGTTTTATGTCCTGTTACTTCCTTTAACATGTATATTATTCTTCATGTGTAGTGCTAGTGTTAACTATGATAGATTACCTTATGCCTACCCACCGCCCCCAAGATTCTCTTATGCTTCTAGACCTTGGTTTACGTGTCAACTGTTTGGGTGGCTTTGAGGTTGGGGTAGATCTTAGGGTCTGTTTGAGATTGCATTTGACAGGCCTAAAAGTGCTTTTAAAACTGAGAAAGTCTATTTGAAGAAAGAAGTACTCGTTTGGTAAAAAATTTAAAAGCGCTTTTAAGGATCCAGAAAGCTTAAAAATGGTTAAAACATACTTTTGGCAAAAGCTTAAAAATGAAGCTTTTGCCTTAAAGCTTTTTTTTACTTAAAAGCTCTATTTCTCAAACGCAATTTCAAACAGGCTCTTAAGTTCAAATCTTCTCATTAAAACAATAAAGGAAAAAAAAAAAAAATACTTAGCTTTTCTTGGGGCATAAGTATGTTGAATTATTTTTTATGTAGACTTTTAGTTTTTGCATTGACCTCTAAAAAAAAAAAAGCCTGTTATTCTTTATATGGGAGGCTATAATCTTAAATATACATGCACAATGTAATGCTCCCCGCCCCGCTCCCCCGCCCCCTCTCTCTCTCTCTCATATGTATACTTGCTTTTCTTTTTTTGGAACTGATGTAGTTCTAAATCCAAGTTCCTGACCCTATGTTGCCTTTAATATAAACGAATAAATAGATGATGTAGATGATAGG